>NC_085137.1:480734373-481036495 GCF_035046485.1 Aedes albopictus | reverse complement strand
TTCAGGGGAGAGGAGGGGGATTTCAAGGAAATTTCAGAGGATTTCCACAAGAGTTCAAAGCTTTACGGATACTTTCCCTGGAACTTCCCTGAAACCGCCCAAAACTCCCGGGAACACTCCTGCAACGCTCCTGAAACCCCTTGGAGCGTTTCATGGGGTCGAAACGCTCCTGAAACAACCTAAGACCCCTGGAACGCCCCTTGGATCCCCTGGAAGTCAATGAAACTTCTTTGAAATCCCTAGAACGCTCCTGAAACTTCCTGTAAGTACCTGACACAGTCCTGGAAACCCTTGGAACACCCCTGGAACCCCCTTTATCTCCTGGATCACCCATGGAACGCCCATCAAAATCACTTTACAGTTGTGCATATGAGTCTACATTTACCCACTGTCCTGAAGAAGACAATAAATCACAATAATGAGAAATGAATTATTTTTTTGGGTAATATTCGATCAAGGGCGATGTTTGACATATAGCTGTTGGACATTAACTTAAGTTTGTTTTTGAATTTAGTGTCAATAGGGTGCTTGTTGCATTTGCCGCCATTAAACAACAAAGAACTGATAATATATTCTAAACATATAGGGTAAACGTACCAATAGTGGTGCTATTAGTAGCTCCTAGTAGTAAAATAATTGAATAAAATTAATAATACCACAAAACAAAAAGTTTAAAAACGTTAATCGGTAGTTTTTCACTTAAATTTGCTAGGAGAAATGTAAAAACCATTATTTATTTCAGTTTTTGCTAATAAATCACTTGCACCAACTATAGGTACACGGTTCCTATTATGGAGGTAAAATTTAACACTGGTTCCTATAGTGGCGCATCCCATTGAATTCTTATGGGACCCACCACTATAGGAACACTACCACCACTATAGGTGCAAAGGAGCAAAAAAGTTAAGGAAAATAATTGTTTAAAATAGGTTTTCCGGCAAATCTTGAACACAAAACTGAATTAATGATATTAATTAGGTATAATGCATCTATTAAAAATGTCATTTGCAAGCTTTTTGGTCGAAATAGTGCTAAATTGCCACTACCACCACTATTGGTACTACCTCCACTAAGGGAGCTTTTACCCTAGCTGGCAGATCGGAGTATTTATTGAAAATGTTTCTACATTTAGCACTAACATCAGGCTGTTCAGCATGAAGCCAGAGAAAAAAAAACCAAACCTTTGATTTAAATAGTCTTATTTATTTGCATATGATGTCTCAAAATATATTGTTGTCTAATTTGAAACCTCCAACTTGTCTAACAGTCTAGGTATACCCGAGTATTTGTACAAAATCTAGGAAAACTATTTTTATAATCAACTATTGGTATATGCCACAAATGTGGGGCCGAAGTGCTTACATAAAAACCCGAGAGTTTCGCAAGGTTCCATTCTAAGTATGGTGTTATAGTATGTCATGTAGGACGAGGTGATGAGGTTAAAGATCCCCAGGGATTTTGAAGTTTTGAAACTTGAAGAAAAATAAAAAATCAAGAAAAAATAGTTAGAAGCATTTAATCTTCCTATCCAAGGAAACCATTCAACATATTTCAATGAAATTTTTACACAGTCAACTATGTACATTACTTCGAAACGTCTGAAAATTTTAAGGCGAAGAAAAAGTGAAAGACAAAAAAGTTGTGACTGAACGAGATGCAATAATGTACAGCATGCGCTTTTAACAGTTTTTGCATGAAAAATAGTTAAAAAAATTTTTGATCTAGACCCCCCGATGGATTTTTTCCACCGACCCAGCAAATTGAAGGGAATGATCCAAACTATCATAGGGCCTAATTTTAGACTTACTAATTTTTTTGTTATAAAGTTGTTCTACACAACACACCGTACGGCATAGAGTATCTTCGTGTCTGCCACACGATATATCTATGCAAAATGGTCATAGGCAGAGGAAGCTCTCTGTCAAAAACTGTGGAAGTAATCATAGAACACTAAGCTGAGAAGCAAGCTTTGTACAAATGAAACATCTTCATTTCATTGCTGCCAAACAGGGATTGGCGGCATGCACCGTGCGGTGCGAAAAAAGCGTGTGCTTCACACAATCGCAAGTGCTCGTCTCCCGTTTTGCCGAGAGACAAGAGACGTATGAGTGAGAGCTTTCGTAATTGTGCGAGAGACAATCGCAGCACTAGCTCTACGGCGCAGGGAGTAATGCACGGTGCTTGGGACTGCGCTTGTCTCCAAACAGAAAAAATCAATTAATAAATTAATTGAAGAGGTTGTGTTTTCGGCAAAGTTGTTAAGCTTGTCAAGGGTTGACAAGTGATGGGTCGTTTGATTCGAAATTTTTGCAATCATGCGTAGTATCAAGCCAAGTGAAAAGCACGGAGACAAGCACCGAGAGAGTGCAGCGTGAGAGACAGGAGAGCTCCAGCGCGCGGCAAAGCAAGCGAGCAACACACAACCGATTGCGCGTACTCGTCTCCTTCTAGTTTGTTGTGCTGTCTCGTAGCAGAGTGTGCGGCACGCAAAGAGTTTTGAGTCGCACCCTATCCCTGCTGCCAAACCTAGGTATGTTGCCAAGCTATGTAACACCAAAAGTAGTTGAGCGAACCCCAGGTGAAAAGCATGCTAACTATATATACTTAACTATCCCTAGCGCCACACTTAAAATATAATGAACTTCAAAAACTAGTGAACCAACTTCCTCGTTTATGTCCCCATGCCGACGTCCCATCGGATTAGCACTAATTACTCTAGCATTACCAATATGTCATCACCAAAACCGTTGTCAACCCTACCGTACCGGTTTCCGTCGTGTCCAATCCCGAGTGATTATAACGATCCCCCGTACTTCGCATCAAGCGACAACAACGGTGCGGCGTTAATGTGCTGATGATGCTAATTGTTTGACGCACTGCTGCCGCAAAATCCCGATAGATGTGTCTTCTGTGAGATTTATTTATAAACAGACGAACAATTCATCGTAATTTACAATGTGTGTTTCGAAATACATACATACAATATACACAAGTGGCTTGGGTTGACAACGATTTTTATTGAATCAAAAGATTTTTTTTTCTCATTGCATTTTTTAAAGGAAAGTGAAAAGTATAGGATGATCACAGACTGGGAAAAGCGGAGAAAAGATGGGAACAATATTTTTAAACTGACTATTCCTGAAAGTATTTTGAAAATAAATTGAAACAAATTGACAAACTTATATAAACTTGTTTGGGTTCCTTTGTATTGTTTTCAATATTTCTTAGCTACATATAACTGAGGTGGCAGCCCTTCCACATAGTGCGACCCCCTTGAAGTAATATGCTGAATTGCTATGAAAATTAAAACAGTACTAAGTATGACTTTGACTATTGTTGGGAGGTGTGGTTTGAGAAGTCCTTTAAGCAAACACTTTAGTTTGTCGTTATCAGGTGTGAGAGCTAAAAGCTACCACATTTTATTAACGTTTATCCTTACTTTTCTAGTTTGTTGACTACTTACATCGGTTTCTCTTTAACCCTCTATATTTCCCAACAAGTTTCCGTAAATCTCTATCGTTGAGTGACGATGAAACGGAATATGAGCTACAAAACATAATTAATACTTATTACATAATCCATATTATTCCATAAGAATTATGTCTACTCACGATATAACTTCAAAGGGTAATCTAAATCTAGACGTCGGGTGATTCTAAATTCGCCCTGATTGATTACCACCTAATCAAAATTCATTGGGATAAGTTCAACTCAATTCATTATTTATGCTTACTTACTACCTCTAAATACTGATGTTTAATAACACTAGTTTACAGCATTTTTGAACTCGGTAAGCTGATGATCATTTTTGGTGTAGAATCATGCCCTAAGTTCGAAAACGCAAAGGAAATAAATTACAGTAAAGCGGACATTTTTTCGACTTTCCATACAAAGTTGATGATTTGAAATCGATTTTTGTTCTATTTTTAAGCAACGTCGCTCACTTCACACATCTCATTCTCCATAATCAATAGGGTAAGAAATCAAACTTTGAACTAGTCAAATTGTAATCTTAATTTGAACCATTTCAAAATTCATTAAAACGAAGTACTTTTCAGGCAAATATTGTCCCGAAAAAGATGTTAAACAGTTTTCCGTAATATAACCTGATAACATGGACTTTAAAAGCATTAAAAAAAAGTGTTTTTGTCATGGAAAACAGGCAATTGAAAAATCACTGTGATTTCACCCATTTCCCCCAACAGAAAGCACATTTTCGATGCACTCGTACAGCTCATGCATTGGAGTGTGATTTTGGAGGCAAAGTGAAGAGTACGTCGTTTTAAGTGTACGCGGTAATGAAATAAATCCTATTTCGATCGCTGCTGCACCGCTGGAGAAATGAGAATACAACTACATCACGGCAGACTATGAAGAACTTGGTGAGATCTTTCTTATTAAAAAACGTCATTTTAATCATACATGGGATATTTACCATATCAAATACGCGCCAGAAACAAAAATGCAAATTTTTGATTCAGGAAGTGTTAATGCATTTCAGATATCCAAATGATATCCGGATGCATCAATGCGGGGCTTACTGTTTCAGAAAACGACCTCAAGATGTACGTGGAAGCCCTGTCATACTTGAAATGGGTCGTTGGACGTGCAGTAGAGCTATCACCTTCTATCTCCAGGACTAAAACTGTTTGCGTCTATGGATAAAAGTGACAATGACGCAGACATTTTTCTTCCATAAAAGCACTGCCGGTCAGTGGGAGATGGATTGTACATACATACACATACACACACACTCGTACAGCTCATGCATTGTATCACACGCAATATGTGAACACATCAAATGAAAGCTTATTTATCGTAGAATCGACCAACCGAATAATATTCCGCATTATTTGTCATAAAATTATCAAATTTAAGTGATTCTTACTTGGAGAATGTTATCTTAAGTTGAACCATTTGTAATCTAAATTTGAACTAGTAAACGGGGGTGAGCTTCTAGTGTTGGCCTGTAGATTGCGCTAGTGGTTGCTTTGTTTACTCTTGGGGGATGAAAAATTCCAAATTTATTTTCCAAATTCCTGAAGAATTTCGAACATTCTGAGTTGAGATTCCACTGCCAAATGAAAAATAGGTATGAGAATTAGCAGATTCATGTGATTTTTCATTGTTTAGCATGGAATTGGCTGTTTTGTGAGTTGCTCGAGCTGCTGCCGCCAGTAGTTCAAATTGAGATTAAAATTGGTTCAAATTATGATTACGATGGTTTAAATTAAGATTAAAATCATTGTTGATGAAACATCAAATATTTCAATGGAATTCGGTGCAAATACAAACTTTTTACCATTTAACAGAAAGCTTATACCCGTGGCTTTCATGTACATATGATTTTGCCGTAGTAAATTATTTCCATGTGGGAGAAAAAATCACTTAAAATTTGCACTGCTTCAGAAAGCCGCAATTTGGTTCAAATTTTGATTACCTACCCTACTACGATTGAGCTGAATTTTTTACTGTAACTCGCCTACATATGATATGTCAAATAAACGTTGAGAAAGAATTTTTAGATTGTTTTTTTCTTATTGAAAAAATACATTTCTTCATATATTTTTGGAAATTTGGCTAAAATTTAAGGAGATCGTCCCTAAAACTCGACAATATCTTGAATTTCATCAAACTGACGCAAAACCTGCATTCAGATGACCGAATGGTATTGTATTCAGCTTTTAATTTATGGAAAAAGATTTGAAATCTGTTGAACAAAACGCAAGATATTTGAATTTTAGTAAATTCCATATTTTTTAAAGTTGTAAAACTCAATATTAAGCTAAAACTCAAAAACTGCTCTACTTAAAATTTTTTGAAGCACGGTTTCGAAATCAGTGCTACATTGTGCTTCAAAAATTTTGGTCGTTGGCAGAAGTTCGCGACTTTCGTTTTATATCGTAAACTAGTGTAATTTATCAGTTAAGGCCGGACGGGACGGTGGTTGAATCGTCCGCCATTGCTCTGTTGCTAGTAAGATGCAAATCTCAACTTCTACTTCATATTATTGACTAGAAATTTGATCGTTCATTTGCTCACTTGTGGTGCACAATCGACTAAAGTTTCAGCTACGTCAGTGCAGTGGAAATTGATATTTGCTTCTTCAAAATCGCGAGGCAAATTGTTAGAAAGAGAGGGAAGATAGGAAATATTACACGTCGTCCCGTGCGGCCTTAAAGAAAATTATGATTTTTCTCTCCTAGTCCTCTTCTATTGTCATACGCTGTCGATGACAGCCTCAGTTGTCACTGTGACATTCTCCTGAGGGGCACTCCAACGTTGGCGTAGTTATAAGCGATCGATGCGAACTGCCGTAACAACTATATTGTCATTACCAGTGCTGAAAATTTCATTTCGTTATTTCTAAATTCAATCACCTACAGCTCATTTTAGAAGCTGAACCTGAGAATATGGTATACCTATGAAAAACTTGTGCGGCTAGACCAGTTCTGCAAGAAAGTCACGGAAAAACTGCTATTTTTCGAAAATGTCACGGACTACCTTTGAAAAATGCCAATTGATATTCACCGTGAATATTATTGGCATTTTTCGAAGGTATTCTGTGACATTTACCTTAAATTTTTGAAAAATAGCGGTTTTTCCGTGACTTTCTAGCAGAACTGGTCTAGCCGCACAAGTTTTTCATATACCATATTCTCAGGTTCAGCTTATACAATGAGCTGTAGATGGATGAAAATATGAAGAAATGACTTTTTCAGCACTGAGTCACTGACTCATTACTTTAAATGAATCCAGGGCTCCAAGTTGTTTTCGTTATTCTAATGCAAGACCAGCACTCCTCGGATATCATTAATACAAGGAAATTTAATGGGCAAACATTATCTGGTCAGTATTGTCTATCCGGTTGGAATCAAGACAGCCATTCAATCAAAAATTGCCATTTTCTTGGTCCACAAGTGTCGCAACTGTTTCGCATCTAGTGCGCTGTGTTGCTGACAACAAAGGGAAGGATGCGCACTACTTTTGACATGATTCGAAAACGTCGCGAGTTGGATCGCGTCGCGACTTGATTGTGCGACGTCCGGTTTGGTGGCGGCCCGACAATATAATCTTGTTTTTCTGCTTCTTGTAGAGGTCCCATTTCCCGACCATTTTGGTTGTCCGGGGATTCGGGATAAAATTTGTTGCTTGTCCCGGGAAATCCCGGGATCCCGGGAAATCCCGGGATCCCGGGAAATTTTTCAATGTGCTTAAAAACGCATTTTTGCGATCAAGAATATGTTTTATTCGTCAATTTAAAAAATCAATGGTTCAAATCAAGTAACTGGTCTTATCAATTTAAATTCGTTCTTCGAAAATACGACTGCAAGAATCAAATGTTATTAATGATTTCATCGGGCAGCCAGGGTTGCTTTTTAGTTAGAACAGATATTTCCGGAGTTCGATTTTCAGATTCGGACTCAACTTACCATGTAGCTCAAAAAGTAACAGCTACTTCGCAATTATTTTGAAAAAATCAATCATTGCCGAATCAGTCTAAGACGGGTTGGCATATTACTTTATAGCCGATTCCAGTTCTTCACGCATGCTCGATGGTGTTATGCACACAGACAAACAGACGTCTCACTCTACTCACTTCTCATCGTTACCCTTTTAAACGGTTAGTTCAAATATTTAGTAGTTCGCAAATCGCGCGGTCGTGGCGCTCGCATCGTTTTCGCTCCTGCTTGACGTTTGCTCACTACCGCCACCTACTGAGTGGTTTGCGTAACACAGCCTGGTTAGCATTGGGCGATTATGTTTTCATGACGATGATTTTTATCGCAATCTGTTAAAAGTGATACGTCTGTTTGTCTGTGTTATGCATACCGGACAATCCAGCATTCAATTCGGCAGCATCATTATCGGTCTGTCTTTGGCAGTCTCGCAACAATCGTACTCCCAGTTCCTCGATGAACTTAATCATTTGCGTTTTCGATGAGCTTTCCAGTTCTGCTGGCACTTGCGTTGACGACGGAAGACCTTGAAGGAACTTTAGCGCTGTTATTATTTCACATGGCACCGTTTGATGATTCTTTTCATGATTGCATGGAAGAGGTCGTTTCCAACTTTGGAGTTACTTTTCGAAAACTTAGAATACAAGAAACTCACGCTGCATTCCGCAGACAGTAATATAGCATCTCGTCTTTCCAATGCTTCCAAAGCGAATCTGATTGTCTGCAGAGCTTCCTGAAGGTTTTTTTACAACCTCAAAATCATTGTCCAACATAAGTCTAGAAAGCCCTATTTCGAAATTTTTTTCTTTGATGCAATCATAATCGTGAATGAAGTGCTCCAGCATCGTTTCAGCCGTGTTCCAACGAGTTTTGATGTCCACACACAGTTGAAGTGGTTTATGTAACATTTTCATAATTTTTTGTTGAAGGCGATTTTCGATTACGTTTCAGAGACTCTCCAAATTCAAATCAAAGCAAAAAAAGTGTAAGAAATGTGTGTCCCGGGAATCCCGGGATTTTCGGGACGGAGAAAAAATTTATCCCGGGATTCGGGAAATCCCGAATTTTTCAAGATCCCGGGATTTTTTGTCCCGGGATATCCCGGGTTGGAACCTCTAGCTTCTTGTTATAATGTCCTAACTGGGACAAAGCCTCAGCTTAGTGTTCTACAAACACTTCCACAGTTTTTAACTGAGAGCTTCCTCTGCAAATGATGTGTATATCGTGTTGCAGGCACGAAGACACTCTATTCCTATTCTAATGAATGTGCCGAAATTAGAACGACAAAAAGGAAATGTTAGATAGTACATACGTGGATGATCGTTTTTACACTTTGCTTGGAGCTCTAAACTGCATGACTGAAACTTGATCTGGGTACAATGACTCTCAACAATCGTTAACCATCGACCACTAAACTCTACCAGCTGATGAAAATATCATCCACAACGACGACGAACCGTGTACAATAATCACGCATAGAAACTCGTGGGAATTCATCAATCTCACCTCGCTATTATGCGCCACAAACTGAATGATACTCACGTCTGAAACGTGTGCCAAAAACATGATCCCGGTCTCGATCGCTGCTTCACAGGTGGTAAAGTAAATAAGACCCTCTCTCGCGCTTCAGGTGATCATCATCATCCCAGCTTTCCGTCTATTCTCTCCTCAACAACATCAAACCACACACAACCAACCAAACTCATTCAGATCATCTGCCATCATATGGCACGTTCTGGGATAAATGACGGGGTTAATGATGACCTTGGCAAAGATCTTGGATTTTCCTCCGACGGCGACGATGACAACGACCGTGTTCGGAACAAGAAATACGAAGGACGAGGACGATTTCCTACGACAAAGCGACAGTTTTACTGACTGCGAAAAATAATTCACGACGTATTTAACGGATAGCTACCCCCATCATGCAACGCCCACCGGTTAATTTTCCCCGAGAGGATCGAGAGACAGCGGAGTCTGACTAGAGAGAATGAAGCAATGGGAATGTTCCTTGGTGGGTGGCGATACAAGGCGAAGGCCACAATCTTTTGTAGGAGATAATGGTCTAAAATGACAAGTTAAGGTTACCTCTTTGTTACCATCAAACAAAAAATAGGTGATACATTGAAATGCATTTACAAGGAATGTTATCTACGTTGAACGACTTTACCAGAACCAGTCAATTGGTAGCTTCGCGTATGATGGGGAAGTCTTCGGAAAAGCTTGATAAGCACAAGAAACAATCGCAGAAGCGGTTTTCTTCAACTATATTACTTGAGCCATTCCATTGAAATTAGTCAACGATGATAAGCCGCAGAGCACCCATAAACCAATCGGAAGCATTTCGGTGGAATGAAAGTCTAAATTTATATCAGCGGGCGATGTGCTGTGACAACAAATGGACTGGTAATCTTCTCGACGACACACAGAGAAACCGAGTTTATTTGCCTTTCCTCCCTATCTCTCCTACAACTATATAGAAATACAGAGCAGCGCAAGCGTGCCCGTATTGAAAATTGTTGGTGTAATGAAATCAGACAACAAGCTTGCTTCTCCTCGCTGTCACACACAACGATAAATTTGCAATATTTTTGTTTTCCCGTTTCGCTCGGGAAACAGAGATTCGTATTTGCGTGGCATGTAGGTATCTGTAGGATACATGTAGTTGAATTCAAATGTTTTGCACAATATGTGATACTAGTTTATTTGTGGACGCAGTAGCGCCCGTGGTAATTTTTTTTTTTAATATAAACGGTTTATCTGTAAATCACGCTTGTAAATTTTATATAAGAAAAACATTACCTTTTTCTACGTTTTGTATAGTTTTTTGGTGAAATCAATGCAGCTTATATTTACATCTGAAAATTCTTCGGTGAAGTCACCGGACAGACAAACAGCGCTATCTGTGTTATTTCCAGTAACTGCTGCATTCGGTTGTCTAAGAGTGACAGATTATTTTCTGCATTAAAAAAAATTTAAATTTTCAGCGTCTGTTGTCTGTGTGTGTTTTTTTCTTCATCAAATGCTGTGTCTGGTTGTCAAAGGTTGTCACTGGTTTTGTTTTCTGCATCCGATAGTAAAAAAGAATTAAAATGTCAAATATATAAAAAAAATATGTAAAAAATTCCAACGTCTATTGTCTGTGATTTTAAATGCTGTGTCTGGTTGTCACTGGTTTTGTTTTCTTCATCTGACAGTAAAAAAGCATTAAAGTGTCAAATTAAAAAAAAATCAACGTTTGTTGTCTGTGATTTTTTTTCACCAAATGCTGTGTCTGGTTGTCTATGGTTGTCACTGGTTTTGTTTTCTGCGTCTGACAGTAAAAAAGAATTGAAATGTCAAATATTAAAAAAAAATCAAAATTTTCAACGTCTGTTGTCTGTGATTTTTTCCAACAAATGCTGTGTCTGGTTGTCTATGGTTGTCACTGGTTTTGTTTTCTACATCTGATAGTAAAAAAGAATTTAAGTGTCAAGTATTAAAAAAATTAAATTTTTAACGTCTGTTATCTGTGATTTTTTCCATCAAATACTGTGTGTGGTTGTCTTTTGTTGTCACTGGTTTTGTTTTCTTCATCTGACAGTTAAAAAGCATAAAAGCGTCAAATTTAAAAAGAAAATCAAAAATGTCAACGTCTGTTGTCTGTGATTTTTTCCATCAAATGCTGTGTCTCGTTGTCTATGGTTGTCACTGGTTTTGTTTTCTTCATCTGACAGTAAAAAAGCATTAAAATGCAAATTAAAAAAATCAAAAATTTCAACGTCTGTTGTCTGTGGTTTTTTTTTTCATTAAATGCTGTGTCTGGTTGTCTATGGTTGTCACTGGTTTTGTTTTCTGGATCTGATAGTAAAAAAGGAATAAAATGACAAATATTTAAAAAAAAAACAAAATTTCCAACGTCTATTGTCTGTGATTTTTTTCATCAAATGCTGTGTCTGGTTGTCTATGGTTGTCACTGGTTGGTATGGGTCTCTGCATCGGATACTAAAAAAGAGTTGAAGAGTCAAATATTTTATTTTTTGTGAGAATTTCCCCGCGTGCTGCGTCTGGTTTGCTAGTCACCGGACAGACAAACAGGGCTATTATATATAGCGCATTTAGTTCACCACTGGACTATCGCACTAGTTTTCATAAGTGCGAAAACGCTAATAAAAGTGCGCGATTGCATCAAATCAACTCAGTGTCTTCAGAGCACTTGTTCTCCATAGATTTAAGAAATAGTGCTCCGAAGACATCAACCTGATTTGATGCAATCGCGCACTTTTATTTACGTTTTCGCACTTATAAAGTCGCAGTTCGCAGTCCAGTAGTGAACTAAATGCGGTATATATGATAATAACATCACATCGTATTATATTGGATATGGCCAATCTGGATATGCTTAACAACGAAAACGTATAAAGTATTCCCCACAAATTCTTGTAATGAGTACAAGAACCTGAACCATACCCAAGTAACCACGAAGCTGTATATAAGTGCATCAATTTTGATATCCAGCTTTTTACGCTATCTTGAGGGGTGATTCGATTTTGACATTTCTTGCCGACAGCCCTTGCAGCATCAGAGCTCATCAGAGTAGTCGAAAATTTCAGTTCAACTACAACTAAATGTCAAAAATTTTCACCTTCGATGTTTACAAGTTTATCTTTTAGTTTTCTTTCTGCATGAATTACATATAAAGTTTTTTCTTTTATTTTAGGTTCCCGATTGCCGCCACAATTTTTAATACCAAAACAAATGTAGAGGACGTCGAAAAACCAAATGGGTTTGTTCCAATGATCGCAATATTATCAACCAACGACAAACCCAACTTGCTCTGGAGCATCTCTACACTTGTATCGCTCACGCTGCCAACCTATCGAAATTATTGATCGATTTTTTAAATGAATAAGCACCTGAAGTGCGAAATTCGTTCAAGTTTTTTTTTGCTTTGTCTGAAATTTGGAATTAGAAAGAATCTAGAATAGATTAATTGCATTGGCCAGATCAGTTACTTTCTGGAACAGCGATGTTGCATGAAAGGATCATTATAGGGAAACATTGAAAATACTGTAATGTAGTACGATTTATTTGCAAAACTTTTTTTAAATGCGTTGCGTGGACGGATTAGTTATGATAGAGAATGACCACTTTTTTGACCATGATCTAAATTCTAAACTGCCGGTGGAAGCATAATTGTCCCATGTGCATTTTTGGCAATATTGAGATTTTGCAGCCCATGACCATGTATCGTAGGGTACTATCATATGGGGAAATAAAAATAGGTACTTTGTTCCGAAAATTGTTGAAAAAATACATGGCCGATTTGTAACATTCTTAAAAGTGGACGCATAAGCGTCACGTTTCATTGGAAATTCTATGGAACTATAAAATCGTTCTAAAACAAATAATAGTGCTCAAATTAAAAATTGGTTGATGTTAGAACACGATTCAGCACTTATACTTCATAGTTAAGAGAATTTACTTTTTTCGAACTTTGGACGCGATTTTCTCGATTGTCTGTTTTTGCACATGGGACATTTATGCGTCCACTGGCAGTAAAGGTATCGATAATTTTCAATAACTTAAATCCTACCTTCCAGCAAGCTATATCTAGAGCTGGAGATGCTAGAGCTAGGGAAAAATCATTCCAATTTCGTAGAATTTCACCACAAATAATGATTTTATACATTTATTTAAAAAATCGATCAAGAATTTCGATAGGTTGGCAGGGTGAGCGATACAAGTGTAGAAATACTCTAGAGCAAGTTGGGTTTGTCGTTGGTTGATATAATTGCGATCTTTGAAACAACTTTATTTGGTTTTTCGACGTCCTCTACATTTGTTTCGGCATTGGAAATAGTGGCGGCAATTGCAAACCTAAAATAAAAGAAAAAGCTTATAAATATAGATAAATATGTACCTAATTCATAAAGAAAGAAACCTGAAAGATAAACTTGTAAACAACGAAGGTGAAAATTTTTGACATTTTGCTGTAGTTGAACTGAAATTTTCGACTGCTTTGATGAGCTCTGATGCTGCAAGGGCTGTCGGCAACAAATGTCAAAATCGAATCACCCCTCCAGATAGCGTAAAAAGCTGGATATATTGATATTTAAAATTGTGAATATAATGCTGCATTACTATGCTTTCTATGAGAGCCTTTATGTGGTCGTCGTCATAGCTGAAGCTAGTAGGAAGAATGCTCGGATCATTCGGGGATATTATCTTTAATCACTCAGCATTCTCTTGATCCTTACAGATAAGAACCATGTAATTGGACTTGTAGATGAGGTTGTTAATTTTCGAATTTATCGGCGTGTTTTTTAGTGTACTCTGACTAAAAGTGCTTCTAGTAGAAGGTCTAGCTGAGCTGTAGGGGTAGTCGGGGTAATTTGGCCAATGGGGCAATTTGAGCACCACTGGAAAATCACCTAAAATCTAGTAATTTTTGAAAATCCACCTAAGAGCTCCAATACTGGCCTGATATTGGAGCGATTGAAACATTAGAACGAAATAATTTAGTCTCATAGTAAATTAGAACAGTAAAATTTAAAATTGTTGGCCAAATTACCCCGACGAGGGCTGAACAAAAACACCTCATAAGACTTATCTTGTTCAAATACCTTAGATAACTTTCAAATTAGTTTGTTTTCTGTATACTTCAAGTTAATACTATATGATTCAATATCAAGCGAAGCATATAAAGTTTGTATTGCATTTAATTTTCTAATTCATGGTGTTATGCGGCTTTATGCTTACCGTGCCTAGGAATGAATGGCTAGGGGGGTCTAATAAAAACCTAACCGCAAACGGAGCCTGTGGAGTACCAGGGCACCCTCCACAGTATTTGCCCTTACTGTGCTAACCGGAGCAATAGCGCGGTGGACCTTGTGTTTCTCCGAGACAATCAGCTGCCCTTCTTCAATCTCATACTTGAGGCTGAATAAGGGCGGGATTATGAAGATGTTATTAATTAGTTTAGATTTTCACCTATATGGTTTCGCATTATGCGTTTTACACAGTGTATTCTGTGCATCCTCGCCTTTGGCGCACTCAACTCGATACCGATCTGGCTTTATTGTTGCTGTTCTTTTTTGTGCTGTGATTGTTAAGAGTTTAATCTTGCCTAGTTTGGGTAGTGGCTACGGTTAGGATAGCTCAGATCAATCTTCAGCACAAAAGAACAGCAACGATCAATCTTTGTAGACTTATGCAAAATGGTACAGCCCAAGTGGCGTTAGTCCAAGAACCTTACTTTCGTAAGGGGAATTTCTATTTAGGAAACCTTGTGAATCCGGTGTTTGCTACTTTCAGTAAAAATGAAATGGCAAACT
The DNA here is from genome assembly GCF_035046485.1 of Aedes albopictus. Lineage (NCBI taxonomy): Eukaryota > Metazoa > Arthropoda > Insecta > Diptera > Culicidae > Aedes > Aedes albopictus. The sequence goes on along the minus strand of NC_085137.1, from coordinate 481,021,719 downwards.
CACGTGTCATGCCTCGAGCATGTGTGCTTGTCAACAACGCAATCGTTGCCACACTCATCTCTGAACTAACTACCAGAGATGTATGTGCTATCATAATAGATGTATCTGTTGGAAACCTCAACAGGAAATACGTTTATTGTTCGGTTTATTTACCGCATGATGAACCATCCCCTACGGATGCTTTCAAGCAAGTCATTGCATACTGCACTTCAAAAGGCCTTCCGCTAATTGTTGGTAGTGATGCTAATGCTCACCATATAATCTGGGGCAGCTCAGACATCAATTTGAGAGGCTCCAGTTTGATGGAATACTTGAGTAGTACAGATCTTGGATTACTTAACATAGGCAACCGCCCAACCTTCATGGTATCTGCTAGAGAGGAAGTGTTAGACATAACGCTTTGCTCTAGCAGAATTAGTCATGAGCTGACCAATTGGCATGTGTCAGATGAAGAATCTTTATCTGATCATCGTTACATCTTGTTTGAACATGTGAATTTTACTTCGCAAACTTTGCGTTTCAGGAATCCCCGGTCAACCAACTGGGATCTCTTTACCGATTTGGTTGCAGCCAAATTTCATGGATACTCACCATCAATTGACACTCCAAGTGATTTAGATGATGCCGTTGATACTACAACGGCCTTCATCATGGAAGCTTTTGAAGAAGCATGCCCTCTGCGGTCTGTGAAGACCACAAGAGGAACCCCTTGGTGGAACTCCGATCTGGCGAAGCTCAGGAAACAATGTAGAAAGAGTTGGAACAGACGACGTTCGGCTGGATCGGAGGCTTTCAGGTCGGCTCGCAAGGCCTACCAGAAAGCTCTTCGGTCTGCTGAACGATCCGGCTGGAAAAACCTTTGTACAAATGTTTCCAGTCTGAGTGAAGCCAGTCGATTGAACAAAATCCTTGCAAAATCTAAGGATTTTCAAGTGAACGAACTTCGTTTGCCAAATGGTGATTTCACTTCCTCTGATGAGGAAGTTTTAGAATGTTTATTCAGTACACACTTCCCCGGATGTGTGGATATTACATCTTCGGATGAACCTGATGTCTTTTCTTGTAGTTATGATTCTTTAGCTTCGGCTCGGAGTATCATAACTTTAGAATCGATTGAATGGGCACTTAATAGCTTTGCTCCTTTCAAATCTCCTGGGGCAGATGGGATTTATCCTATTTTGCTTCAGAAGGGATTTGATCATTTCAAACATGTTTTGAAACAACTACTTGTTTGCAGTTTTGCTACAGGGTATATTCCCAAATCCTGGCGGGATATTACTGTGAAGTTTATTCCGAAAGTGGGTCGCGCGTCGTATGAAGAAGCAAAGAGCTTCAGACCTATCAGTTTGACCTCTTTTCTTCTGAAATGCTTAGAACGCATTGTGGATCATCACATCCGTGATGTTTATCTGGCCAATGTGCCTCTTCATGTGAACCAACATGCTTACCAATCTGGAAAGTCCACTGTGACTCTTTTACACAAAGTTGTTTACGATATCGAGAAGGCATTCGCTCAAAAGCAATCCTGCTTGGGTGTTTTCTTAGATATCGAGGGTGCCTTTGACAACGTGCCTTTCGATGCCATATTGGAAGCCGCACGGGGTCATGGTATATCTCCAATGATTTCCAATTGGATTCACCAAATGCTCAAAAACCGACATCTCTTCTCGACATTGCGTCAAGCGGCGATTAGGAAATTGAGTGTTTGTGGATGCCCCCAAGGGGGAGTCTTATCACCACTTTTATGGAATCTCGTAGCAGATACGCTATTGAGGCAACTCAATAATAGCGGTTTTCCTACTTATGGTTTTGCCGACGACTACCTAACATTGTTAGTCGGTATGTGCATCAGCACCCTTTTCGACCTGATGCAAAACGCTCTTCAGGTAGTTGAGGGTTGGTGTCGCCAATATGGCCTATCGGTAAATCCGAGTAAAACATCTATTGTTCTTTTCACGGAAAAGCGAAACCGTAATGGTGTTCGAACTTTACGTCTCTTTGATTCTGAAATCAATGTGACTGAACAGGTAAAGTACGTTGGAGTCATTCTTGATTCCAAGCTTTCCTGGACACCTCATGTTGAGTTCAGAATCAAGAAAGCTTGTATGGCCTTCGGGCAATGCCGGCGAACCTTTGGTACAACTTGGGGTCTAAAACCCAAGTATATCAAATGGATCTACACAACTGTTGTTCGGCCAATATTGGCCTATGGATGTCTTGTGTGGTGGCAAAAGGGCGAAGTGAGAACGGTCCAATCAAAGTTAGGCCATCTCCAAAGGATGTGCTTAATGGCGATGTCTGGAGCGTTCTCTTCAACTCCCACGGCAGCGCTCGAAGTTCTCTTTGACGTTGTCCCACTACACATTCATCTCAAACAAGAAGCACTTTCTTGCACTTACCGTCTATGGGTACTCGGTTTACTAGAGGAAACTCCTGTGAACCGCAGTTCAACACACACCTCGTTGTTTCCACTTTTGGTGAATTGGGACAAAGTTGTCCTTGCTCCAAGTGATCTTACAATTGCTTGTAATTTTCCATATAGGACATTTTCCACGAAATTCCCTTCCCGGGAAGAGTGGACATCTGGTTATCTGGAGAGAAGTATTTCAGACGGCATTGTATGTTACACTGATGGCTCCCTTCTAGAAGGTCGAGCAGGTGCTGGTGTTTATTCTCGTGAGCTAAGGCTGTATCAGTCTTATTCACTTGGCAGACACTGCACCGTTTTTCAGGCCGAAATCTTTGCTCTTATGTGCGGAGTGCAATCAGCACTTCAGCAGCACGTAATGGGCAAAGTAATATACTTCTGTTCAGATAGCCAGGCTGCTATTAAAGCACTTGCTTCGGCCAACTCCAGGTCGAAGATAGTTATCGCTTGTCGAACTCAAATTGAGGAGCTGAATTCAGCAAACGCTGTTCACCTTGTATGGGTACCTGGCCATTCTTCCATCGCTGGAAATGAATTGGCTGATGAGTTAGCTCGCACTGGAGCATCACATGACTTCATTGGCCCTGAGCCAGCTATTCCGGTATCCAAGTGTTGGGTGAAGCTTCAGATTGACACCTGGGCTGCCACTCAGCACAAACAATACTGGAATAGTTTGGAGTCATGTCGTCAAACAAAATTGTATTGTACTGAGCCATCTCTAGGGGTGGCAAAGTATCTAACAAATCTGTCAAAGCAGAATTGCAGCATGCTGGTCAAAGCATTGACTGGCCACTGCCGACTCAGTTATCACATGGCGAATATTCAGCAAGCTGATTCATTTGCATGTGATAGCTGTGAATCCGATTATGGAACTTCGTATCATTAATATGTAACTGTCCAGCTTTTGCGCAATTGCGTTTCCGAGTACTCGGGAAACACTTATTAAGTGAAACTGACTTCAGAAACCTGAATCTTCAGGACGTTCTGTTGTTCTTGACCCGCTGTGGTAAAGAGCTATAGGCTCTCTTTACGCTTTATGCATTATCACAGTGCCCTTCTCAGGGCGCTGTTCGAACCCATTGTGGCACGCTTATGCGTTATTACAGTGTCCTTTTCAGGACGCTATGTGAACCCATTGTGGTACGCTTTTGCGAGTATGACGATCCTATTCCCTTACCTGTCCTTTCCCATCTCCTATCCTTTTTCCTTCCCTTCTCCGTCAGGTAAATGATGAATAGGCTCGTGTTCATGGCGATGGCACAAATTTCCCAAATGGAGGAGAACGTGCCTCTAGAGCCGACCTACTGATACCTGATATACCACTGGAAAATCACCTAAAATCTAGTAATTTTTGAAAATCCACCTAAGAGCTCCAATACTGGCCTGATATTGGAGCGATTGAAACATTAGAACGAAATAATTTAGTCTCATAGTAAATTAGAACAGTAAAATTTAAAATTGTTGGCCAAATTACCCCGACGAGGGCTGAACAAAAACACCTCATAAGACTTATCTTGTTCAAATACCTTAGATAACTTTCAAATTAGTTTGTTTTCTGTATACTTCAAGTTAATACTATATGATTCAATATCAAGCGAAGCATATAAAGTTTGTATTGCATTAGGCGATATAAATTCTTCATTGAAAATAGGGTGCTCATATTACCCCGACGATTCAAAATCGACGCCAAAACAACACTTTTTTCAAAAATATTTTTTTGGTATTTAACCCTTATGTGGCCGGCAGGGTACCCGGGTACCCAGCACCCATTTAAAATACACGGTGTAGAAAAAAGCAAAAAGTTTGCCGGCCACATAACGGTTAAACACGATTAGACTATGATATTTTTATGCAACTAGTATAGTATTATCAGAAACATTCTGACCATACGATGTGCGAGAGATTCAACATTGTTTTCTGCATCTTCAATCGACTTTTGCTTAAGGTGGCCAAATTACCCCGATTTACCCTAGTGAATAAACGGTGGGAAAGTCATTGGGTACTACCTTCACGCTTTTGGCTATATCACTGTACTACCCCTATTCGCATAACAGTCCCATTAGCTGTCTCTTTCCTGGGTAGGTTTTGTTTTCGAAAAACGTTTTTCTGAGGCACCCGGCTTGAGGACAGTTGGGCGCGATCTCTCGGATCCAGATGGTGCTGCATCCTTGTTTGTTTGGAGTCGTCTGTAGCGGATTTGTCTAAGTCGTTCCTCGAGTGTTAAGAGGAAGTGGGATCGGCGCTCTCTTTATTCAGAAATATGGATGAGGCCTCATTCCGGTATTTTCACGTCTCCTGAAGAGTTCTAAACTGCATGATCCACTGTGAACCTGTGAGTGTGCGGATTTTCTTGCTCGGAGCATCCTTGGTTTTCGTCAGACGCGCCAACTTGGCCAAATTATTTGGGGGGGGCAAAGCCTGATTTTTCTAATTTTTTGTATGGGAAAATCGAAAAATCGTCAATTATTGGGGGGGCAAAACCATGCTTGCCCCCCCTAAGTTGGCGCCTATGGTTTTCGTAGACCCCTTATTGTTTGCAGATCCTTTGCTACTTGCTAAAGATTCATGGGAGTTGATGACGATCCTTCTTATACCATCATCCTCGTTATCTTCCAAGTCCATCCGATTGGTGTCGGTCGATCAGGGATGTTGTAGATCAGGGCCAGTAGCTTTGTAGAAACATGTGCTGGTCCAGGAGGTAGGTGTTGATGGGCAGGATATTTCCATCTTCTTATCCGAACTACTGAGTAGCTGGTCTTCGGTAAGGCTAAGCTAACTCAGAGTATTCTCCACTTTGCTCTCACACGATTGAGAGAGGCATTGGTCACCTTGAAGGCTATTTGTTGAATTTTTACTCATTGTTCATTGGCATAGGAAGCTCTCAGATAATAACTGTGGAAGTGCTCATAGAACTCCAAGATGATAAGCAGGCTTTGTCCCAATGGGGACGACACGCCAAGAAAAAGAGATGGACGGTATAGTTTGACCAGAACTCCCCTTTGTTCCTACGTAATTTATGGACAGACATTGCTAAAATTCGAAGTAATTAGCGGTAATGTACATATTTTCGCACGTGTTCAAATCAATATAGGACGTTTCGTAGTATAGTTCAATGACCTTTGATATCACTACTTTATAGGTTTCTCGTTATATTATAACACAAACATACGACACAATAGGGTTTGCTTTAACCCTTTAACGCTCATGGTGTCTGTTGCCGAAGGGTAGAGCAAATGGTCGTGGGCTGAAATTCTTTCAGCAAATCAAAACCGTCCAGATAGGTGGATAAGCTAAAGCTAAAATTAACACTTTATTAATTCACTTATAATAATGTTTGTATGGTAATATTACAATTTTTCAGTGCAACCTTCTTCTTTGCCCTATCATCCAGTTTGGCAAACGTCAGCTGGCATCGGCTTTGCCGGATCTATGTGGTGTTAGCTGTAGTCTGGTTGAAGGACACTTCATTAGTACACTATCCAAATATTTCCTGGTTTTACTTACTTATTCTACACTATCAATCAAAGAAAATTTATTATTCTAATTAACTCGCGCCACCTAATGCTGTGACTACAAGCGGCATATAATTCACAAGTGCACTACTTTGCTTTCTTATTCCGTTTCTTATTCTGAACCTCGATAGAAACTTGGTTCCCACTTAGCGGTTTGTATACGCTAAAATACAGTCGCGAAATGTTATCGCAACAGTGTCTGTATAGCACCATCACTTTTTGGCGAATCCGACCTAAACCATACCTACCTTACCAATCAGGCTAAGGCCGGGGTGGCCTCTGCTGTACATAGTAGCCGTCTCCATTCCACTCGGTCCATGGCAGTTTGTCTCCAGTTCCGCACTCTGCGTAGGGTCCGCAGATCGTCCTCCACTTGGTAGACCCACCTCGCTGCGCTCCACGTCTTCTTGTACCGGTCGGATGACTCTCGAGAACCATTTTAGTCGGGTTGCTATCCGACATCCTGATGACGTGACTCGCCCACCGTAGCCTCCCGATTTTCGCGGTATGGACGATGGTTGGTTCTCTTAGCAGCTGATGCAGCTCGTGGTTCATTCGCCTTCTCCAAGTCCCGTCTTCCATCTGCACTCAGCCGTAGATGGTACGCAACACCTTCCGTTCGAAAACTCCAAGGGCGCGTTGGTCCTCTGCACGTAGGGTTCATGTTTCGTGCCCATAGAGGACGACCGGTCTTATCAGCGTTTTGTAGATAGTTAACTTCGTGTTACGACAAACTTTATTCGATCGTAGAGTTTTGCGGAGTCCAAAGTAAGCACGATTTCCTGCCACAATGCGCCTCTGAATTTCTCTGCTGGTGTCGTTGTCGGCGGTCACCAGTGAGCCCAAGTACACGAATTCTTCAACCGCCTCGATTTCATCACCGTCGATATAAATTCGGGGTGGCGGGCGCGGTGATTCCTCCCTGGAGCCCTTTGCCATCATGTACTTTGTCTTCGACACATTAATGACTAATCCGATTCGCCTGGCTTCACTCTTTAGTCGGATGTACGTTTCCGCCATCATCTCTAATTTACGAGCAATAATATCAATATCATCAGCGAAAGCAACAAGCGGAACGAACTTCGTGAAAATCGTACCACTCGTGTTAATCCCCGCTCTCCTTATTACACCTTCTAACGCAATGTTGAACAGCAAGCACGAAAGAGCATCACCTTGCCGTAACCCTCTGCGAGATTCGAAGGGACTCGAGAGTGTCCCTGATACTCGAACTACGCACATCACTCGATCCATCGTCGCCTTGATCAATCGTATCAGTTTATCCGGGATCGATTGTATCATACGCCGATTTGAAATCGATGAACAAGTGATGTGTGGACACGTTGTATTCGCGGCATTTCTGCAACACCTGGCGGATGGCGAACATCTGATCCGTTGTAGCGCGTTCACCCATGAATCCAGCCTGATATTGCCCTACGAACTCTCTTGCAATCGGTGATAGACGGCGGCATAAAATTTGGGAGAGTACCTTGTAGGCAGCGCTCAGTAGTGTGATCGCGCGATAGTTCCCGCACCTAAACCATATCACTTCAATATTGTATAAGAGCTTTTGGGAAGAGGTTATAAGCTTATTAGAGTACTTGTACACTTTAATGATTGGTTCAATAGTGAAACTATTGATAAATAATCAACCAGTAACGATTGATAAACAATTTAAAACATTTTTTTGCGATTTTGACAAATTGAAGTTTGTTTGAGCACTTTTAATGCAAAGCAATAAAAACTTTGAAAGAAGTCGTGGGCGGGAATCGGTTAAGTATAGTTGTTGGATTTGTACAACTGCCTTTGTCATTGCACATGTGCATCCTTGATAAATCTTACTTTGATGTGCTGACAATTCCCTCATAAAATCACTGAAAGCCTTCTTCGGATTTATCGTTGACAAATAGGGGGAGGACGATACGTTTTATTACCGTCGTAAATTTTAACACAAAATTGTCTCGTACCAAAGTGATTTACGGTGTCTATTTCTCTTCCGTTCCCTTGCAAACAGGTGAAAAAACGCCAGCAGCGAGTGACGATGATCCTCGACAGCAAGCACATCCCCTACACGATCGTCGATATCACAGAGCCCGGCCAGGAAGCGGAGAAGGACTTCATGCAGAAGAATTCCGAGCACAACGGGGCGACGATCAGCGATCAGAACCCGCGTCACCCGCTACCCCCGCAGATGTTCAACGATGCCGAGTACTGCGGGGACTACGACGACTTCGACTTGGCCAACGAGGTGGACAACCTGGAGGTGTTCCTCAAGATGGAAGCCCCGAAACCGGTGAGCGAAGACCAGCAGAGGAATGGCACCGGCGACGCCGTCCAGGACCAGCAGAGCCAGGTGACAGCGGCGGCGGCGGCGGCGACGGAGGCGTCGACGGAAGACGACGAGGACAAAGAAAATAAGACTGAAGAGGGAGCGAACGAGGTTTGAGTTGTTTGCTATACTCTACTCACACAAGAAAACGTGTGCCGTTTTGAGTTGTTTCGTTTGAGTTTGAAAAATTTTTGGCGCACAGAAAATGATGTGGGAAATTTTTGCTCGTTTTGCTACTATTACATTTAACCACAACAACGATTAATGATGATGGTCCTCTCTCACTCGCGTGGCTTAAGATTGCTCCTGGCTACCTCTCTTTGGGATTGAAGGGGGAAATGAACCGATCGCGCCCCGTCGCCGCTAAAAGACATTATGTTATTAATATAGCTTATTATATTAAACGAATTGCAATTTTCTTCGAAGCTGATGTTCTCCACTTGACTTAAGCAACGACAGAAGGTTTTTGCAACCATCAGAAAACTAGTATGCATCATAGGGATTTTGAAAAGTGTTTCATGGAATGATCTGAAAGATTGAGAATATATTAAATGCCGTCAGTTCCTAAACTTCTTAAAAACTGTATTCAAATTAATTCCCAATCTATTTGTTTGCAGGCGAACGGAAAAGGACATCATAAGTTTCAAAATCTTTGATTTCAAATAACGAATTAATTTGGAGCTTGATGGACCTACACCACACGATGGAAAAAAGTTCCACAATATGTATCGATTTTCAAAACGTAATCCAAAGCCTTCTTATGTAAAGTTCACAAACTTTTACCTGTTGCACCGCTCTCCCATCACGATAATGACAAAATTGATGTTGTTAGTTATTTTTTGCAATTTCTCATCGTAATAGGCTGTTTTACCTCACGCAAATCTGACAGTAAAAGGCCTACTTTCCCACACCAAATTAACAGTGCTGTAATGGTTCATTACAGCACTGATTTGCGTTGCGTAATGAACCATTACAGCACTGTTTTCAGTTTTGGTCAACTTCTTGATGCTTTCTGGACGCAGTTATGGAAAATTGTGACAACTGCACAGTATAACCTGTTATGATCAGATTTTCTTAAACATGGCTATGAACATCAGTGTGCAGTTTGATGAAAAAGTTTTGTTAAAAACTATCCTCAAGGGTAATTTATGAAATTGCAAAAAACGTTGTACGCAACTCGGTGCAGAACTCGATTTTTCCAGCACTCGTCGTAATTATCCAACTCGGCAAGCCTCGTTGGATAAATGTACGACTCGTGCTGTAAAAATCGTCATTCTGCACCTTGTTGCGTAAACTACTATTATCTGCCAGAGTTACGGATATGATTGGCATTACCGTTCATCTGCCGGGCACGCTGTTCAACAACTAGGGCAGCTCTAAAGATTGCCTCTACAAGTTGACCATTGACGTTTCTGGTATCTTATTTCATCGGACAATCCTCCTTAGCGTGAGAAGAACCACCGCAAATCATGTAAACTTGAGAAGAAAGTCATGTTCTTTCAGGGTTTCACGGCTTCTTTTCTAACATTTTGAAGAGAAACTTGGTCTAAGAATTCCCTTATGGAGTTTAACATAAGAGCTTTTTTATCAGGAGTTCAATTTTTACTATCTTGTAGGATTGTTCTTGTCTGTATTTATCATATTTATCAGTTTAATTATTTCAGTTTATTGAATTGAAAGATAACTCCATTTTCGATAAAACACTTTTCAACTCTTTATGATGCTTCTTGTATATGCTATGAACGCAATGAATAGGCTTCTTTTAGCCACTATTAACAGTCAAGATGGTGTTGTTTGCTATTTAAATGAAGCGTTAACAATCGTTTCCAGAGCATGTAATTTTGTTGTCGTGAATTTACGCTATAAAATAAATGACGCTAACCACTTATCGGAATTACTATGTTTAAAATATGACTAATTTACACGATAGAAACAATACCACATACTAACGCAAAACGCACCGCTTTTAATGATGCAATGTTCTTCGCAAAAAGATCAATATTAAAGCGTTGTTCATCGGAAAAAGAAAAAAAAAAAAACGAAACGATAAGATAAACATTTGAACAGGTTGCATTCGTTTGCAGAGAGATTTCCGCGTGTTTACCGACACTCTTAGCAGGGTGATATGAAATGTCACGTCGTCGTCGTTATCGTCGCAGTGCGCAATGCCGTGAAATGCGAACTTTTATGAGTTTCGGAGGTTGTTCGGCAGAAATGACTCATATTCGAAATCGACGTGAACGAATTAATTAATCAACCATCACAACCACTTAGTTAACGAAACAATTGATTTATTTATTCACATTGGATGCTTGCTTCCAGCGTGAACGTGTAAGGAGTCCTATTTTCACGATAATATAATAAACTCAGTTATTAGTTTATTTTAATGGCTTCCATTTTCAATATCTCTATCTAACTAGTAAGTAATATCAGATCCTCATATTTTCAGAGCCTTACTAATAAACAAACCCTTTTCCCGAAAAAGTATAAGTAGTATCCAACGAATATCTACTAATCAACAAAAAGTAACGATAGATTGTTCAAGCAAAATCAACAAAACGTAGAAAAAAGAAGGAAACAACTACAAATCAAATGAAAATCGAGCAAGCTTAAACATACGGAACGAAAACTTCAAAAACATGTGCATTTCAACAACCACAATCTTTCATGTAAACTGAAAAGTAAGGTAGTTGCCTAGTAGTTAAGACGTATTTACCTAGAGGATAGTAACTTCTTTGCTGGATAAAGGTCGTCAATAAAGCGTGACAGCGAACGTTCGCTATCAGTCGACAAAAAAAAAAACTCTCAGCTTTGCAATTGTGCCACCCTTACCTCTCTGTATGTGTGTGTGTGTGTTTATTAACCCGACAAATCGCCCTTTTTCCAGAGACTTCGCCTAACATTTCGAATAAATCTCGCTGACTGGATGTCGTAAGATGTGTTCCTCTGTGTTACTGTAGAATAGTTATGACTAATTTTGATTTAATTTTCATTTCATTCCGACGCCGTTGATTACACCCCAAACACATATTGGCATATCGACATCCCAACACACACTCGAACAAAATTGTCCTGTTCATCATGCGTTGGCTCTGGTGGTCACTCATCACAATACTCCACGCACTCAAGCAAAACGAGGTCGAAACAAACGAGCAGACAACCAACGACGAATCCGAAACGAAAGAAGATCGAGATGACGATGCAATAGAGCGGGAAGAGACTGCAACTGCCGTTGAAGATGAGAAACTAGAGGAGAAGAAACTAGAACTGGTCGAAGCATCTATGGATGCTGATGATTCCTCGCATCAGATGCAAGAAGATGAGAAAGTGGTAGGAACGGTAGAAAATAGTGACGAAGATAAAGAACCTGAAGTTGCTGAACACAAAACCAAAGAACTGTCGGAAAACGAAGCCGAGGAACCTATGATTGTTGATGAAGAAAGCAAAGAACCTGTCGAAGCCACAACAGTAAACGCGAGAACACCTCAAGATGCTGAAGACAACGAAGAAAATAGTAGGAGCATCCTGACAGAGCTTCCTTCATCGGAAGCATCAGAATCAGAAACTAAAGTAGAAAGTGTTGACCCGATTACAGAGAAACACTCAGAAGAAACTGAAGAACATACTGACGCAGAAGTAGATGAAGTGACTCAAGAAGGTGAAACGGACAGTTCTCAAAGTGTCAAGAAAGACTCTGAACAACCCATGAGCCTTGACGACGAAGACAGTAAATCCGCAGTACCAGTTGTAGATACAGAAAATCAGAACATCGAAGAAGAATCAGTTGAAAACATAGAAGAGATCAGCGATGAAACCGATCAGAAACCAGTCGTTGAGAACGAGACACCAATGTCTCCCATCACGACAGATGAAGAAAGTACCCCATCCGACGAACCAACAGCAGATCTTCAACCCACGGTGGAAAGCGCCAAAGATCCTCCGCCGGAAAATGATGAAATTGAAAACGAACCAACAATGGTCGAAGCTGCTGGTGGTGGCGGCGATGAAGAGGATGACGATGAAAGTGACAGTGACGAACCCGTATCGGTGATGGAGGTGACAAAAGCAGTTGATGACGGCGAAGTAACTGAAGGCCTGCTCCTAGATAATCCGGTGGAAGAGGAAACTGTTCAGGAGACCGGCGGCGATCCGAAGGTTTGATTATCTATGGTCGAATGGTCAATGTTGTACGTGCTCTCTCTACTCTCGTTTCGCAACGCCTCAACTCTCTGTGCTGCACGAACTATTGTCTCGCATGTTTGTTCTCTGAGGTCAATCGAAGTAAAGTTTATGCTGGGTAGGGGTTCGGGCATCGGGTTTCTTCTTGGGTACCTTAACTCAACAAAAAATCATCCAGAATTAAATCCAAACTATTTTACTAATATTCTTCGTGGAATAATTCCAAAAATTTGCTCAACTATGTTTCCCGGAATTCTATCCGTAATTCCTTCAGGAAATTTCTCCGGAATCCGTTCAAGAATCCCACCTGCGATTCTTCGTGATTTTTTTCAAATGATTCATTCCGGAATAGCTTAAGGGATTCCTCTAGGAATTCCTAGCTGCATTTCTCCCTCCAGGACATGCACCTATTAATCCTTCTAAAATTCTCTTCCAGGATTACGGAAATTTTGTCCAAGGATTCCTTTTAGGATTCAATCAGCAATTCTACCAGAGATTCCTCTTGGATTCTAACAGTGATTGATCCTGATATTCAAAACGGAACCCTTCTAGGACATTCTCCAGAAATTGCTCCCGAGATTCCTCCTTGAATTTCTCCCGAGATTCTTTCGGCAATTCCAGACGTTTTCATGAATTTTCTACCAGTGTTACTCGCGTGATACCTCCAGGGATATCTCTAGAATTCCACTCTAGAATCATCACGGGTTTTCTCAAATGAATTACTTTGGGACTGCTTCTGAGATTCCTCTAGGAATTCTTGCCATAACTTCTCCAGATTCTTCCTGATTTTTTTTTGTGGGATTACGGGAATTTGCTCCACCCGGAATTCCTTCAGGAACTCTTTAAGAGATTCCTCCAGAGATTGCTTTCGGAATTTATCCTTGAGTTGTCATCTGGGATATTGTCTGAATATTTCCCAAATTCTCCAAGGATTCTTCCATGGTTATCTCTTAGAATTCTACTTCTAGATTTTTCCCAAAAAAAATCATTCTGGGATTGCTCCTGTATTCTTGAAAATTTCTTGCAGGATTCCGGTAAATTTTTCAAATGATTCCTATAAAGAATTATCCAGAATTATAGTTCCAAAATATCCAAAAATAGTTCCAGAAATCCTCTTTCAGGGATTATTTCCTGAACTTTTCTAGAGATATTTATACATTTTCTTCTTGGAATTCCGACTCGAATTTTCTTCCGGTATCCCTTCTGATTTTTTGCTGTATTTCTCCAGGGATTCTTCCGAGGATACCTGTTAGAATTCCACTCTAGAATCTTCGCAATATTTCTCGAAAAATCATTCTGAAATTGTTTCAGAGATTGGACTTTCTATCAGGATCCTCCAGAGAATGCCCCCAAGATTCCTCCTGAAAGTTCCCTTCAGTTTTCTTGGAATTTTCTCCCAATTTCTATCAAGATGTATCCAGGGATTCCTCGAGAGATTACACCACAGATTTCCACCAGGATTCGTTGTGGGACGCTTTTCGGCATTCCTTCAACGATTGTTTTCAAAATTATTCCAGGATTTATTCAAAAAAACATTGAGAGCCGAATGCAGTAAAATTTTGTACATTTGGAGCCGGAGGGGTCATATGTGATCCCAACATAGAAATGGCTGTATAAATTCAATAAAACAGCATACTGTCTTCGGTAAAGTTGTTACAAATTGAGTCCACTATAGAGGAAAAATGGGAATAACTGTATTTGTGACTTCACTGACAACCTACAACATCTTGAACATCATAAAGTTTGGAGAAAAAAACTAATTGATATACCAGTTGTTCATATGTATTCATTTAACCTTCGTCAAGAATATCAAATGGTGTTTTTTATTCTGGGATGTTTTAGGTGTTCCAAACTGTCCTGTAGTAAAGTTCTTCAAATCTACAATAAAAAGTTTATGTGTTAATAGCATTACATAATCTACTGGGATCCATGAAGCTCTTGAAATCTACAATGTATTTTATATACACAATAGGGATATTCTAGGTCAGCCAAACTACCTTGGAGTTCAGAACTTCAGGTCTACACTCGTAACAGTAGCCATACTGTTATTCTGAGTAACGTTGTCTAATCAACCACGGTTACTGGACTAGTCTGAACTCTACTTTGTATTATTATAAAATTTTGGGACATTCAGGGTTGTCCAAACTGTCCTAAAATGAAGTCCTTTAAATCTACAAAAATAACTTTATACAATTCAGTATCATAATTTACATTTTATATAACTCATCAAAATCAAAATGATCAATTTTTCCGAAGTGGCCCATTATGCAACTGAAATGAGTTGCATTCATAATGCAACTCATTTGAGTTGCATTATGAACATTATGCAACTCAAATGGATTGCATTATGAAAAAAATCATTGCATAAAATTTTGTATGGAACTCGTTGCAAAACTCGATTTTTTCAGCACTCTCCGTATTTATCCAACTCGACAAGCCTCGTTGGGTAAATGTACGACTCGTGCTGAAAAAATCAACTTTTTGCAACTCGTTACATAAATAACTATTATGTGTTTTTTTCTATAAATAATAGCATTGCATAATCTGCTGGGTTCCATGAAGCTCTTGAAATCTCAAATGTCATTTAGAGACACTATAGGTATATTCCAGGTCAGCCAAACTATCTTGAAGTTCAGAAGTTCAGGTCTACACTCGTAACAATAGCCATATCTGATATATGCACTGAGTAACGGTGTATAATCAATCGCGGCTACTGCACCAACCTGGAGTATACTAGGATATTATCACAGAGAAACAGACGTAACACTTAGAACCAGTGCTGAAAAAATCATTTCGTCATATCTAAATTGAACCACCTACAGCTCATTTTAGAAGCTGAACCTGAGAATATGATATATGGTAAACTTGTGCGGCTAGACCAATTCTGCAAGAAAGTCACGGAAAAACCACTACTTTTCGAATATTTAAGGTAAATGTCACGGACTACCTTCGAAAAATCCCAATGATATTCACGGTGAATATCATTTGGCATTTTTCAAAGGTAGTACGTGACATTTACATCAAATATTCGAAAAATAGCGGTTTTTCCGTGACTTTCTTGCAGAACTGGTCTAGCCGCACAAGTTTCCCATAAACCATATTCTCAGGTTCAGCTTCTAGAATGAGCTGTAGGTGGTTGAATTTGGATATGACGAAATGAAAGTTTCAGCACTGCTTAGAACAAACTTCATTAAAAAACATCGTCACGAAAACATAATCGCCCAATGCTAAATGCACTGTGCTTGGCCGGGCCGCCACTAGATGGCGGTAGTGAGCAAACGTCAAACAGGAGCAAAAACTATACCAGCGCCGCGAGTGGCCAATCGACCTACTACTGAATATTTGAATTACCCGTTAAAAAGGTGATCGATGGGAAGCGATGAGAGTGTGACGTCTGTTTCTCTGTGATATTATTATGAACCTTTGGGGCATTACGGGTCGTCCAAACTGTCCTGAAGTTTAACTCTTGACAGTAACAGTAGTTATTCTCACAGCGAACTGTACTATTACACATCCAACTGTAATCTGTAATCCCTCTGGCATTTCATGAGTCATTCCAAAATAGTTGGGAAATATTCCAGATCAACCAAACTACTTTGGAGACCATATCTTCAGTTCTACACTTGCGATAGGAACAATAAGCGTTGTTATATTTTTAGGGAGATTTTGGGACATCCTTACTGTTATGGAGCTAAGTTTTATAAAAAACAACTATTGTGACATCAGGTGATTCCGTTTTAGATAGTAACGTTACACAACCAAATAGGATCTATAAACCTCTTAACTCTCAATGGTCACTACATGAAATATTTGTGATAGTTAAGATCATTCAATATTTCATGGAGCACACAACTTTATATCTACACTTGCAATGCTGGCCTGCTACACTAAATAATGATACATAATGAATAATATTTACTAATATTCTTCAAAGACTAGTTGGTATTGTTTTGTACCTTTGAAACATTTGTGCTATAAAAAGTTATGTTACCTAGTCCAACCCACCCAGATCCTTCTGTAAAACTCAGAGCCATTCCAAAATACCTTTGAGATATTTCAGGTTTATGTGGGACGCGGCTTAGGATAAGGGTTTACTGATTCAGTTTTGATATAATTGTTATTAACGCTAAATAAATGAAATGGATACAATCATTACGGTTGGTAATTTTGTTTAGACTCCATGTTGCATGTTGTCCAATATTGCTGGACAGTATTAACGATTCTGAATATCAGAATATCGCGAAGCTAGATCGTAGTATCTGATAGTGCTCTTAGAGCTCCAGTAGGTATAATAGATTATAAAACATATATCTATATAGCCAAAACAGAAACTTCAATTGCTGTAGATGCTAGATTTTAAGCATCATAATAGTTTGGATGACCCCAGCCGATCTAATGGTGTCCCTTGAACATTCAGAAGATTTACTGGGCATGATAGATTACAAATCGTAGCTTTGTATAATGAAAGAAATGTCCGTTACACTCGTAGACTTTAGGATCTAAACTCAAGAACAATTTGGATGACCTAGGATATCCCGACTGATCTGTTACTGTCTTTTGAACGTTCAGAAGATTTACTGGGCATGATAGATCAATCGTAGTTTGGAATAATGAAATAAATTACCCTTACACCCGTAGGCTTTAAGATCTAAACTCAAGAACAGTTTGGATGACCTAGGTCCTAGGATATCCCAACTGTTCTGACACTGTCTTTTGAACTTTCAGAAGACTTACTGGACATGATAGATTAACAATCGTAGCTTTGTAAAACGAAAGAAGATACCGTTACATGTGTAGACTGCGTAGCATCTAAACTCAATAACAGTTTGGATGGCTTAGGATATCCAGAAAAAATATTCTGCATTATTTTCTACCCTTTTTATGCTATTGGTGCTCAACCACAGAAATGCGTGATTTTTGAAAAACGTCTGGCTCAACTTCGAATTACTAAGAGTAAAAGCACTAGACCTCGCCACTGCTCTAGTCTAAGCCCTTACTTACCTTACCGATCAGGCTAAGGCCGGGATGGCCTCTGATGTACATAGTAGCCGCCTCCATTCCACTCGGTCCTTGGCTGTTTGTCTCCAGTTCCGCACTCTGCGTAGGGTCCGCAGATCGTCCTCCACTTGGTCGACCCACCTAGCTCGCTGCACTCCACGTCTTCTTGTACCGGTCGGATGTCTCTCGAGAACCATTTTAGTCGGGTTGCTATCCGACATCCTGATGATGTGACCCACCCACCGTAGCCTTCCGATTTTCACGGTATGGATGATGGTTGGTTCTCTCAGCAGCTGATGCTTTATGTATGAAGTGGTGAAAATTAGAGCGGGGCGAAGTCTAGCATTTTTACCTACAAGAAAAAAAAGTTGCAACGATTTGATTGTTAAACATATATTCACGTTGGAGATGAACCAGCCGCGGGCTGAAAATCTCTTTAATAAAGCTAATAATAATAATAACAACATATATTCATCGTAAATTGTTGTAAGCATTGCAACAAACAAACATAACAAAAACTATCGAATTCTATTCAATCACTTACACTTACTCATTTCGCAAAAAATTCTAATCAAATGTTCAAACAATAACATGCTTTATTGAAATGCATTTATTGACCATATTCACTTGATGTATTATATTTTCGCTGTGATGTGCTTCCGATTTGATGTGTGATTTTAAAAATAGTAGCAGTAACCATATGCGAGAGGTCTGACGTTATCCTTCAGATTGGAATCAGTCGTGAAATTACGTAATTATTCGATTCGAACCATTTCAAAGGAAACTTCTAGCGACGTGCACGGTTACGACGAAGATTTGGCGGAGCAGAGGGAACTTCTGAAGGCGGCCGCTGCCATGGGAGAACGAGAGGACGCCGACGAGGAAGCCGAAGAGGACGTGGAGATTGCCGAAGAGGTGTGAATAGAACAATAAGCTGAATAAACTCATGAAATCAATGCTATTAACTATTAATAGTCGCTGCTTGTCAGGATAATAGTATTTTAAAAAGGATGCTTCTAACATTTGTACGCTTATAGTACTTTTAAACATCATATTCTTTAGATAACGAAACTGGTTTAAGCTGCCGCCATGTTTGTTTTAAACGCGTAGTCCGCCATATTGGTTGCACTAATCGATCGGCCTATGAATCTACTTCCAGGATGACGTATCCGGCAAACTAGTGGACACCGACGATCCCATGTTGGCCGAGCAAGAGCAGGAGGAGTAAGTCCTATCGCCTCCCGAAACCTCGTATCACTTCAATCAAACCAATCTTTAGGAAAAGGAAAAAAACAACTGTGTAGTAGCTGTTCAAGAAATCCCACGCGTTTAGTTTGTTCTCTCCGTCAACTTATCGAAATTTTCAACTGAAACTAGTATAGCATCAATGTTACTAATTTCGACTTTAGGACTCCCATCATATGAATAATTCTGTACTTTGTAAGAACTACATTAAGGTGAAACATGAAGCATTGATAAGACCAGTTTTATTTTTAAAACAGACACACACAATACACTCAAACAAACTGACGTTCGATACTCTACGGAAGCGTTTCAAATAAGATAAGTTTTATTCAAATCACTCTGGCTGGCTTGAGACGCATCGATGAAGTATAAGTTTTTATTAAAAGCGAAAACCCGAACTACAAACGATTCCGACGATTGATCTATCCTGCTCTGAGCGGTATTCCTGTTAGGGGCTGTTCATAAACCACGTAGACCAAAATTTGACCATCTCAGAACCCCCCTCCCGCCTCGTAGACTTTCGTCCATACAAAATTTTTGAAATTTGTATGGAGCGTAGACTTTGGCCAGACCCCCCCGCCCTCCTCCCAAAAAGTCTACGTGGTTTATGAACGGCCCCTTAAGAGCATTAGGACTCTGAATCAAGAACTGCCCAATCGAACAAGTTTGTATCCATCGTGTAGGAAAAACTAACCCAAGAACGATTCCCGATTGTTTTTCAATAATAAATACCTAGAATGTTGTTGAGAATTGGGGCAGCAGACCAGGAGAAAGTTCTCACGAAAAATCTGTATAGTGAGGATGATGAATCGTGATATGAAGAACCCTTTCGACCGTTGTCAGCTAACGAAGAACACGGAACCTATAAAACGGTGATTTTTGCCAAGCCCACACGCAATATTAGATTTCAGTAATAAAACACATCGTTACAAAACAAAAGGGAGATCCGGGTGATATTGTTGGTGATAAATCACATTCCAGGCCAAGACAAGAGCAAGCTCCAGAGCATTGCCAACATTGCCCATATTCGCATTGTCGACGTAAGCGCCACTGTACTTTTCGACACATTTTTGAATTTTTGACATCTAACTAACTTGTGATCTATTGGAAAAAAACTAGTCACAAATATGCACTTGCATTAGGTATTAGCTGGTGTATGCTGACATTGTAGGTGGTGGTTACGTCGACTATGCGAATATGGGCAGAGTAGAGCGGAGTACTCTGCAAGAAAAAAAGCAAGTAGGAGCAATGTAAGAACTGGCCCCATGTGGAGAAATCCGGCAAATAACTGTATAAAAAACGTTACATTGAACCCGGGAGCGGTCGCGTCGTGTACTGAGTACACGAACATTGAAACACAGACAAACAGACGTAACACTCTGATAATTCACATCGTACACCGATTTAACGGTCTTTTTCAAAATTTGATAGTTGGCCAACTGCCCAACCGTGGCGCTCGCATCGTTTTTGTTCGAGTTTGACGTTTGCTCACTACCGCCACCTAGTTGGTGGTCGGCCAAACATAGGCTTTTTAGCATTGGGCGAATATGTTTCCGTGACTATGATTTGAATCGAAAAATGTTCGAAGTGTTACGTCTGTTTGTCTGTGATTGAAATATGCATAATAGGCCATATTATGAATAAAGCTGAGTAAATTCTCTTTACTCAGATCTCTGTGAAGTTTTACAGAGATTTGCTCCACGGCTTCACATAGATTTAGTAAAGAGCATATACCGTAAAACGGGGTATCATTGATCAGCGGGGTAGCATTGGTCGGTTTGAACGACCCCATGAAATGTTCAAACAAGCATTACATTGAATCAGTTTCTGCCATCGAATAGTATATCGTAATCTGCTATCATTTAACTATTAAATGACATGCAATTCATGAAAATTGAATTTCATAAACATTGAAATATATCGAATTTTCCATAACTATGTTTCTTAACGCAATGAGATACATTGTCAAACAATCATGCTTGGTGTGAATACTGGATACAATATGAGATTAGAAATCACTGTATTACTTTAATATGATATCCTAGAGTTGGATTGAATAAACGAAACTTTCATGAAAACACTCTTTTTCCATAAAATATACGATTTATTAGAAGTAGCCTATCAATTCCTTAAACCATTGCCTACCTTTAGGCGTTATTCGCGATCTGGAGGATTTTAATCCTAAAATAACTCAAAAAGTACATAACTTGTAAGAATTTGGACAACATATTCGAAATAAGCGACCCCGAATTATTTTAAACGCAAACGAACATTGAGCACTGACATGATCAATGTTAGCCCAAATCAACAAAATCAAAAATTAGATTAAAAAGCCTATTAAAACATGTTTTAAAGTTTTACAATACTTTTTCGAGTAGCTTAACACATACTCAGAGGACCAGTACTTGTTTTAAAAATATAATAGATGTAACGTTTGCTTTAACAAGAGAATTATTCAAAAAAGATCGAACATTTTGGTCAATGTTACCCCGGATTACGGTACTCAACTTTATATATACGGCCTAATGTCATCTAATGTCTTTAATCTAATAGCTCTAACCTCTGGTAAAACCAGTTCAGTTATTACGACACATAACTCTTCCAGCATAAGGTGTAGAAATAAATAAGAATGCTTGTGTTACTCGAGATCCACCAACCAAATATGTTTTACCGGGAAACTTAGATTAATTACAGTGGTTGTTCGGTTTTATGACGGTCAAAAACAATTTTACCGTGATATAAACGAAACCGTGAATTTAGCGAAACGAGAAATAAATGTAATTTTTTTATCCAAAATCGTTCAGCTGCAAAATATATAAGTCGTAGCTTATATTTTTAAACTGTTTTGGTGGACTGGACAATACTGTCTTAATTTTATATTGATTTCGGAATGTTTTAAAACAAGTGTGATAAAAACGAAATGAAAATCGTGATATTATCGAACAGAAAACCGTGAATTTGGGCGAGTAGTGATTAAAACGACTAGTGATAAAACCGAAACGCCACTGTACTGCAATGCTAGGTGTCTACTACTGAGAAACTTAGGGTGTCTACTACTGTTGGTTTACCAGGCAATAAGCTTGAAATATGAACATGAAATAGAAAACTAGAAAATCCATCCAGCCGTTCCTATAATATTACTTCAGGATAATCAGAGTAATCTTTTGTATGCCAGTATAGAGTACAACATGTCTGCATTAAAAAAAATGTCCAGGATTTTTCATGTGCGCTTTCAGATATCCTTCGAGAAGGCTCTGATCTCTACCAATTTTACCATTTTTTAATTTTATCATATAGAAGAATCATAGAATTTAGAAAACAATGCGCTTGTGTTGACTTCCCAACTGCTTGCGGGACTTTTTTCCCAAACCATTGAAAAGCAAATGGATATTTTACACAACATTACCTGCAAGGTGAACGGAAGCTAGAGGAAAAGTACTGACTAGGAATTGGAACTGATACAGGAAAAGTACTGACTGACTGACAATCAAAACACAGAGAAACAGACGTCACACTCTCATTGCTTTCCATCGATCACCTTATTAACGGTTGATTCAAATATTCAGTAGTAGGTCGATCTACCATTCGCGGCGCAGGTATCGTTTTTGCTCCTGTTTGACGTTTGCTCACTACCGCCATCTAGTGGCGGCCCGGCCAAATACAGGACGTTTAGCATTGGGCGATTACGTTTTTGTGACGATGTTTTTCAATAAAATTTGTTCTAAGTGTTACGTCTGTTTCTCTGTGATCAAAACGTGATATTGATTTGATTATTATTATCGTCGCAGCACCAAATCGAAGTCACGACTAGCGCGACATGCGAAATTACAGCTGCGAAGTAAAATTTAACTCATTGTAACATTTTGTTGACATTGCGCAGAGCTATAATATGCACGCATCCGACTTGAGTTGCGACACATAAAAGTGGGTAAAAAGTCAATTTTCGCATCCCGAGTCATTTCGGATTTTAACCAAAAGCACAATATAAGCGGCAAAAAAAATGAAAACGACTTCCGGAAAATGTTCTTGAAACATCATTGCAATACCAAACTTTATAACTGAAGATCAAATGCTGTTAGTTCTTACAAGAGCTAAATATCACAGACAAACAGACGTAACACTCTGATATTTCGCATCGTACACCGACTTAACGGTCTATTTAAAAATTTGATAGTTGGCCAACTTATCACCCGTGGCGCTCGCATCGTTTTTGCTCGAGTTTGACGTTTGCCCACTACCGCCACCTAGTTGATGGTCGGCCAAACTCAGTCCTTTTAGCATTGGGCGAACCTGTTTCCGTGACTATAATTTGATTTGAAAAATGTTCGAAGTGTTACGTCTGTTTGTCTGTGTAAATATGATAAGTATGAAGATATTTCAGGAATACATTTTAGATATTATTTTCAGATCTTTTATCTCTTATTTCAATCAAACCAAAATCGATTTTTGATTTTCATGTCAAAATCTGCTATTTGTTATTGGGCGCTACTGTTAACTTCTCAAACGGGTTTGAACTTAATGAACATCATTGGAAAATCATAGTATTTCGCTATTCTAATTCCTACCAACCATTACCTCAAACATTTCCCCATCTAGGGTATTGTTCCATTTGGGCAGGTGTACCTATTTTGGGCACTTGCCGCTATAACTAAGTCAAAGTCAAACCGATTGATTTGATTTTTTGTACAGAGTTAACTGTACGTGCCAAACTCTATACAAAATTTCAAATCAATCGGTTTGAAATTGACTTAGTTATAGCAGCAAGTGCCCAAAATAGGTACACCTGCCCAAATGGTACAAGACCCTACTTTCTCTTATTTCTGACTCAACGTTCCTACTGGAACTGGATAAGCGCGTCAAATCCTTTTCCACTACTGGGCTAACTGTTTTCTAACCCAATTAATCCATGGACTTTCAAAAGTTCTTCAAAGCCATTATTTTTTTTGGAAAATACTCTAATATTTCGTCAATATATTCTTCTCTCTCTCTCTCTTCTTGGCGTAACGTTCCAACTGGGACACAGCCTGCTCCTCCTCAGTAAATTCTTGCTGGTATTGCTGCAGGATTTTTTTCAAAAAATCTACATGAACTCTTACAGCGATGTATCCAGGGTAGGCTGTCCCAAAAAAAAAAATCGATGTTCGAAAAGTCAAGGTGCTCAAAACTCTTAAGTGAAGTATATGCATATTTGAAGCATTTTTATAGAACATTTCGATTTTCTAAAAAAACGTTTTAGAGGTTCCACCAAAGCAATTTTGGAGAAATTGTAGAAAAAAAAAATTTTTTTTTTCAAATATGTTAAATCCTTTTTAGAGAAATGAAATGGCGCAAATGAAAAGTACTATCAGATAAAACTTTCATGATTGAAAATAAAAAAATAGTACATGTATTTTTTAGTGAATTTTGATGAAAAATGCTCAAAAAATAGACATTTAACCAGCCCTGGCGGAACCTCTAAACGATTTTTCAGAAAATCGAAATATTCTACAAAAATGCTTCATATATGTATATCTTTTATTGCAAGGTTGAGCACCTTGACTTTTTTCGAACATCGATTTTTTTGGGACAGCCTAATCTATGGGTTTTTCTTAGGACCTTCAATAACTCTTCCTATAATTGCTACGTGGATTTATCCAGGGATTTTTTCAAGAAACCATGCTAAGATTTCTCAATATATATCTGCTTTGATTAATCCAGAAACTTATTTTGGAGTTCCTCCAAGATTTTTTCTTGAAATTTCTATAAGAACCCTTACAAATATTTTCATGCATTATTCTTATGATACCCCCAAGGATTCCATCAGGAACTCTTGCTGGGATTCCTCCAGAAATTTTTGCTGATATTCCTGCAGCACTTTAATGGAGGAGAGCGTGCTCCTGACGCCGACCTACTGATGAACAAATTTTGCGATTTTCCTAGGGTCCAACAATTCCTCTTAGGATTCCTTTAGGGATCCCTCTATAGAAGATATACAGTGTATCAAACAATTGTCCGTACAGTGATTTTTTAGTCAAAATAATTTTTCATTTAAATGATTATAACTTTTTTATACGTCAATCAAAAACGCTGAAATTTTGACCAATTATAGCCCATATATTAAAGCTCCATTGGTAAAATTTTGAACGAGATCGAATAAGTTTTCTAAAAGTTATAGAACTTTTAGTAAAATTTATAAAATTTTTGAATACATTTTCAAAACATTATGTCTCAATATGTACTTAATGAAACTTTTTCAATATTTTTCGTGTTACAGCTTATACCTAAGACTTTCATATGTAGCTTCGTTTAAGGTTTATATTCACTACAAAAAAATATGAAAAATCTATATGTGTTGAGAGTGTCATTTGGAAATTTATCATATTTTGATCAATAAAAGTGCCAAGTGTTTTCAACTATTTTAAACTCTCTTAATGATATATTTTTATACAGGACCTACTAAACTACATATGAAGAGTAGGTCCTATGGATTTTTCATTCAGGTAATGCACTTTTGTTGGATGAAAACGTTTGGCAGATTATATGTTCAAAATATGGTAAATTTTAAAACATCGTCAACTACATACGCACATTTTTCATATTTTTTGTAGTGAATATAAAACCCCAAACATGGCTGCATATAAAAGCCTTAGATATGAGATGTAACACAAAAAAAATTGAAAAAATTTCATCGATTACATATTGAGATTTAATGTTTTAAAAATGTGTTCAAAAATCTTATAAGTTTTACTAAAAGTTCTATAACTTTCAGAAAACTTATTCGATCTCGCTCAAAATTTTACTAATGGAGCTTTAATATATGATTCATGATTGGTCAAAATTTCAGCGTTTCTGATTGACGCATAAAAAAGTTATTAACATTTGAATGAAAAATTATTTTGACAAAAAAACTACTGTACGGACAATTGTTTGATACACTGGAAGATAAGATGACAAGAAATTCTTAAAATGTTCCTCAATAAATGCATTCAATTATTACTCATATAGGCATTTCTCTACAGATTTCTGTAGAATTCCTTGATTAGGTTTTTAAATTTCAAAAAATGTATTGATATTTTGTTTTTATGGGATAGAGCACCTTTTTCTGAGTCACTATGATTTGTTTTAGATTTTTAGAGTTTTATTTTGGTACCTAAAATCAATTTCAAAGAGATTTTTTGAAATCACCTTTTGATAGCTGCTTGACAGCTTCGCCCAGTATTAAATGCGACGAGGGGTGATTCGACAAATCGCTCCCGTACAAACTTCAAATTGATTTTTAAATAGGTTCCCGAGCACCAACATTCATGAAAATTTGGATTTCGGCTCAGTTTGGCTTGCAGATTCAGAATAGGGATTAAATATCTCAACAGTGCTAAATAAGCCAATTTGGGCATCCTCTATGTAATTCCCGGAGGTTCCTCTTGGGATTTTTCCAGAGTTGCTTCTTGGTATTCCTATAGGGTAGAAGCTTCAGTTTTGGCCAGTACGGAGTTTTGGCCATAATGCGGTATTCAGCCTGTTGCGTTGCGATCTTAATTGGCATAAAATTATTTTTTTACTAGTAGATCCTAATATGATGATTACAACTGTGAAAACCAAACATTTTGATTAAAAACTGGAAGAAAAAAAAAACCTTAAAAATCAGCTCCCATATCAAGCCTAGCTTTACCAACGGTATCTAACAAAATCCACGAACGGAGAAAATCGAAGGGCAAGTTCGCTGTTTCCGTAGCAACTCATACATTGAGCATTCCAAAAACGTGAAAAATCCGAGTATTTTTTCACAAATCATCCCCAAAGGTGTGTTTTTTGTTACATACGGTGTTTGGTAAAGTTAGGCTTGATATGTTTATTTTGACCAGGGTGCTTCTAATTTGGCCACTCACATAAGAAATACACTGGATTGGCTAAAATAGAAATCATAGTTGAGAATATGCGCGAATGGCGGTATTGGTTCATTTTTGTTCAGTTAATTTTTAGGCTTTAGGCTGTTTTGGATAAAACATGTACAGTATAGCGTGGTTCAAGAAATCGTTTTTGCTCCACACCGCTTATTCGATTCGTAACCAGATTCTAAGCCTTCTCCCAAATATTGAGCTGATTTGGTTGAAAATTGAGAGTGCACAAGACCTTCAAAATTAAAATGGGAATTACTATGGGAAAACGACGTTTTTCATTCAATTGACCGTAGCATTTCCCCAAGTGCCCTAGAGTGTTAGTTGACCCTTGGTATTCTTAGTCTACTTTATCAGCTACAAATTTGCCGAAGACCACATTCAAATCGGACGCATCTTTAATTAGTTATTAAAATTTTTTATCCAGAATGAAAATCTTTGATCATGATGGTTACACCATTCAATGGGCATCACTGCAATTTGCCTTGAAACATAGTAGCTATGATTTATTTCTGTGTGCTATCTTTGGCGCCATGTGCAGCAATGTTGCCTGCTGGGAAGCTGAACGATCACTGTTAAAGTTTCTCCAGTTGGATAAAAATCGATAACTAATTTATGAGACGTCCGATTTGGATGTGGTCTTCGGCAAAGTTGTTTCTGATAGAGTAGCCTAGAAGTACCAAGGGTCAACTAACACTCTAGGGTACTTGGGGAAATGCTACGGTCAATTGAAAACCTCGTTTCCCCATAGTAATTCCTATACAAACTTTGAAGGGCTTGTGCACTCTCAATTTTCTACCAATTTAGCTCAAAATTTGGGAGAAGGCTAGAATCTGGTTATGAAACGAATAAGCGGTGTAGAGCAAAAACAATTTTATGAACCACCTTAATGTACAGCTGTGCCTAGAACAACTATTTCCCGCGTTGTCGTTTTTTGGCCAATTTGTTTCGCCATATGTCTACTATAGTGAACATTTAACCGAAAATAATCTGAATTCAAAGAATGTGGTTGGTTTGGGCTTCAGCTTATATTTTTCCCTTGCCGTTTCTCTCACATCGATGAGTGTCCATTCTGCCCCGGTAGGAGAAAATATTTTCTAACTAGATAATATCTAGACCAACATTTGAAAAGGGCGGAAGAGCCAAAATGTAAACAAATCACTTTTCAGCACAATTTGATGAAACAACTCATAAACATATGATTTTTCCAACAGACACGAATGCCACATAAGTGGTAAAGTGTCTTTAATAAATATTAATAATAATAATAATAATAATAATATGATTTTTCCTGACGTTAGCTCAAAAATAAGTTTCCACTTCTGAAAAACAATAATTTAAATAAAGGCGGATTTCCACATCTGATTTTGATCGCTTCATTTGGTTGTTCCGCCAATGATCTTGCGCCTTTGAAAAAAAGCACAAAAATGCACAAAATGGTTAACACTGTTGAATAAACAGTCGAGAACAGCATCTCGCAATTCATATTTATCAAATTTACACAAATCTTTTACTCCCACTTTTGATTAAAGTCGCCCCAAACTACTTACACCGTTATTGAAAAGCCTTCGTCATTACGTCGTGCTTCGGCGCCCATCAAAATGTCTGAGTGGAAATCCGCCGTGCACTTATTGCTCTTGTTGCGCACGGATGGTTGTTACGCCCAAGATCAAATCGTGCGTTTTTCATCGTAAAATTCAATGAAGTCGCTGACTGACTGCAATAAGTGGCGACAAAATGGCTTCAATGTCTATTCAGGATATATTTTCAGAATATATTTGGATGATATGCAGCTGGTAAAGCTTCAGTGATAAAAATGTTAGCGAATGGTCTCAAATTTATTGACCGGCATAGGTTACAGCAGGTAGATTCAGCAAAAGGTGATATTGGGAACCACGCCCGTGCACAGAAAAGGCGACAAGGGAGGGGTTTTACCCACAAGGGTGGAGGAGGCCTTGTGTATAGAGTATCGGCAATGGGAGGAGTTTAACCCCCAAAACCCCTCCCTTGTGCACGGGCTTGTTGGGAACATAATATGCTGCCTGCGCTTCCTAATCGGTACTGTAGCAATATTTTTTTTTCAACGCGCATTATGGACAATGGCAGGGACAACTCCCTCCTTTGCTGTAAAGAGTTGTTGCTCATAGATAAGAGCTAGAATATAGATTTCAATCGAAATCTGATTTCCATTGCATTTTACTCATTGTTTTTTTACCACTCATCGTAGGCAACGTCAAGAGAAAATTTTCTTCCTCCTCCATTGTCCAATGTCAGATAAACTTCAATTAGTTACTTTTAGTTAAGAAAGCTTCAAAATCAATTTATTGCAGTGGATTAGGTTCACAATCTTTTCCATTCCACTAATTTCGATACAAAATTTCTTCGGGCGTAACAACAAAAGCGATCGATTCTAGGTAATATTGACCAGGCGTAATTCCAGTACTGGCGACCAAGCGGCGTAGCATGTCGGGCGTAATGACCAATGAGTTTTTATTTGGGCGTAATTTTCATTTCATTCATTTTCTTCAAGGAAAAACGCTTGTTTGTACTTTTTGGCATACAATCACCAGGAGGATAGTGTTTTCTTCTAAAATAACGAAAAAGATTGAGTGCACACGCACAAATTGTTAAATAGGAATTAGTTTTAGATTGTGAAACTTTGCAAGCGTTTTTCTCGATTCTAACATTTTGGATATCCGCCCTTTTCACATGTTGGTCTAGATATATTGTAATTGTAATTGTAATTGCTCAGTCCACACCCAGGCCGACAACTGTCAGCCCATCTGCTTGTAGGCAGATGTGGACCTACTAAGCCTCCCCCGTTAACATGTCCTACACCGAATTAGCACACCGGGATCTTCCACAGGCAGGCGCTGGCGTTACCAGTCCCAACAAGTGTCAGATACATTAAATAGATGGGGTAGAGGATATAGGAAGATGTGGGAATAGGATGGGAAAAGGCAGAAAATGAAGAGATAGTAGAGGTTTCGATTTTGTTGCTGAAACGAGAAAAAGAAAGAATGATAAAGAACATTTTAGTGATATCATATCACTGATATGTTCATAGATTATGATTTGGTCGATAATTTCTCATCTATTTTGTTTCCATATCGTTGCATCGGTGACCAATTTCATCGCCTTTCTAGTTTTTGTTAGGGCCATCTCGCGTTTTTTCGTCATGTCCTCTTTGCCGGTTGGCGACGTTCGGGATGTAAGTAGAAAAGCATGCATTTAATATGATTAGTACGACAGTAAAAGTTATTGCTCAGTACTTCCAGCCCATTTGTCCGCAGTACATATCAGGCATCCTGTTTTAACAAGTCCTACACAGAATTAGAAACCCGGATCTCCCACAGACAGTCCTAACTAGTGTCAGATAAGTTCAATTGAGGATAGGAAGCAGCAAAATGAGAAGACAGTAGAGAAGGTTTGGTACATTGGTAGCTGTATTCATGTGATGTTTGTCTGACATTGAAAAACTATTTTCCGTAAGTGTTTAACTCTCTACCCCAAATGTCTGATCAGATGTATAGTTTGGCAATTCTATGTCCATACATCTTTTATCAAAAAGGAATAATGTTGTTTACTGTTATAAAATAAGTCAGTTAAGGGGCAGCTAATGCATTGTAATCCATAATAAACCTACAGAAAATGTCCCAATAAAAAGTTAACACTAGTTCAACTAACTACACAAACTAAAAAGTGTTATTATATTTTACCAATGATTTCATCCTAATCTTGACCCTAACATAGTTATGCACTTGTGTAAGTGGACGCCGCTTATGATTTTGGTTGGACAATGATCAAAACTAGTGTTGTTTCGACAATAGTCACATACTATGCCCTACGACATTGACGATTCTATTGTCTATGGCTCACCTATTTCGTGCCACCCAGCAGGGACTTGGTCTGGTACCCAATTCAGTATATCCGCTCCACGTAATGTACCGCACCTCTTTTAATTTGTGATATATTACGCGGAACATTACTCTCTTCATTCGGATAGCGGCTATGTAACCCATTGAATTAAAAGCCTCCATCAAACATGAAGCGATTAATCGGAGACTGAAGACTCTATACCAAATTTGGCTCAGAGACAGGTAATCAGTGAGGTCAGTTTTTCTCGTTTGTCAGAGACGATTGATACGTATTAAGACAAACTTTCCACTGCATCTGCCAGCAATAATCGGTGATCGATCAACATTTCGAGTACCTACCCCAATTTACACAAGAATGCCAAGGATCACCGCTCATGCTTTACAATACAGTTGGA
This sequence comes from Aedes albopictus, assembly GCF_035046485.1. Lineage (NCBI taxonomy): Eukaryota > Metazoa > Arthropoda > Insecta > Diptera > Culicidae > Aedes > Aedes albopictus. The sequence continues at coordinate 480,990,884 of NC_085137.1, read as the reverse complement.
AAAACTAGAGCAACACCTGGCCACAATGATGCATAAAGCACTAAAGCGGACCGGAAGTGTCGTTGAGCCAGCCCCCACCAAAATATTTTCTAACTAGATATATGATATAAAAACCCGATTTAATCCACCTATGGTGTAGACCTGTGCGCCGACTTTATTTTGCTCGGCGGCGGCGTGAGGGCCATTTCTGGCCGGCGGCGGCGACGTCATCGGCGTCACGCCGGTGGCAGCTTTCGGCGGCGGCGGCGGCGGCGTGAATCGGCGTGACCAAAATTTGACCGTAATGTCAACATTGGCGAAACGAAGAAGTTGTCTTTACGCTGTAGAATTAGTAATCTTTGCTTGTTCTTAACCATTGATGACATGCCAGTACACAGGATGAAGTATTTAACCAAAAAGAAACCAATGCTCAAACATCTTGTTTGACTCGATCTAATTTTCATTAGTGTCAAACAGATGTTTTTTCTTCAGTTCATTTGTCAAATAATTGACCCTGTGTACTTATAACCTTACGTTTGAATGAACTGAACACCTTTTTATTTCTGTTCGGGTCCGTCACTGTGGCCAGTAATTAGACCTATACCCGTATCCGTTTTAGTGCATGTTGCATCACTCCATTGCAAATTAAGGACAAAAATATAGTTTTGCTGCAGTTTTCGTTTTGTTTTCTTAGAACCTTAGATTTCCGGGAATAATCTCCAAAAGAATTCCAGAAGCAGCCTGGAGGAATCCATCAAGAAACTTCTTCATGAAACCCATAAGGAACTTCATGAAACCCTTAAGGAACTTCTGCTGGAATCACTTATATGAAGTTCAAGAGTTTCTCTTAGAGAGATCCCTAGAAAAACTTATGAAGAATTCCCTAAGGAATTCCTAGAGGATTCCCCAAGAGAATTCCAATAGGAATCCCCGGAGGAATTTCAGAAGGAATCCCCAATGAAATTTTAGGAGTAATCCCGGAAGGAGTTCCAGGAGGAATGTTCGTAGGAATTGGCACGGTAAAGGCTGGGTATGCTGCGCAATTCAGATCCCATTGTGATCCACTAGCCTCTGCCCAGCAACTCCTATCCCTACCTCCACGCGGTACCGGCCGGAAACTATGAGCAACCTTAGGGAAGATCGGGTAACCAACCCCGGTGGGACCTTTGGTCGTAGGCTGACAGGGAAGGGGGGGTTTGCTTCGGCAAACCTGAGCGTCTGTTCTCCACGGGCAGCAGACGCAGTCGCCGTATCAAGAAGATCCGAATGGATGCCGACAACGAGAACGAGAGAGATGCAGACTACCAGCTCTAAAATGCCTTTCACATCCTACAATATAGCCTCTATAAATATCAACACCATCGCAAGTCAAACGAAAATAAACGCGCTCCGAAATTTCATCAACAACCAATGGCTCGACATCATATGCCTACACGCAGAAAAATAAATCGTAAACACAATTAAATTCTAGTTAAAATCAACCGATTTTTCAGTTTACTATAGCGACAAACTGATTTCTAGTTTAAATTGAACTGTTCCATTTGTTTGATAATACAAATATTTTCATTTGTCGAAATTTTTGACAGTTTGTTAAAACAAACAGAGATACGGTTTTTTCAACATGAAATAATTGATTGATTCAAACGACTGCACTTTTGCCACTAACAAACCCGGGATGTGATTGTTTTGGTGACGGCAGCAACTGCGGCAGCTCGGAAATCTATTTTTAGATCGTCGGTAAGCGGATGGCGAGGAGAACGACTAGAAAAAGACAAAAAAGGCGAAACCGATCAACTTTTTGTGGATGCTGTCGTGAGTACCTGCGCGTTATCCATCACGGCCAAAGCTGCACTTGGAAGTTGGCGTGATGGATTTGCTGCACCTTCTTCGCTGTGGCGATGTTGGGGTAAGCATTTTATAGATGTGTGAGTGCTTTCGGACCATGTTTATGGTTGTTATTTTGTTGATACAAATGAATTTTTTGACATTATATGAAATGATGGTAATCGGTTGTTTTTATCAATAAACTCTGAATAAAAACAATTAAATATAACTTTGGAATAAGTAAATTCTCAGTTTGAAAATCAACCATGCGTTTTATTGTTTTAAACAAGCGCCATTTTTCTGCGTGTACAGGAGGTAGAGAACGAGAACCTTACTCTACCCGGTTACACTGTCATCTCTAATGTCGACCACACCAAAAGGGGAACAGCGATCGCCCTGAAACAGCACATCTCTTTCTCTCACGTGGAGAAAAGCTTAGACAGCCGTCTGATCGCCCTACGTGTACAGGATACAACTATCTGCAGCGTATACGCTCCCTCTGGCGCGTCTCAACGCGCTGCTCGGGAGGTGTTTTTCAACAGTACTTTGGCGTACTACCTCCGTCATAGAACTCAACACACCGTCATAGCAGGCGACTTTAACTGTGTGCTTCGGCCATGCGATTCGTCCAGCCCGAACCCAAGTCCCTCGCTCAGGAAGGCCGTTCAACAAATCGGCCTGCTCGACGTGTGGGAACAACTGTGCCCACGAGATCCAGGTTACACTTTCGTCAACCGAAACGCGCAATCTCGGCTTGATCGCATTTATGTGAGCACCGGGCTGCGTGATAAGCTACGTACGGCAAGTACCCATGTATGCTGCTTCACCGACCACAAGGCATTAACACTCAGGCTCTGCCTTCCTCACCTGGGGCGTGAACATGGCCGTGGGTTCTGGACCTTGCGGTCCCATCTTTTGTCCGACGAAAATATTGAGGAGTTTCAGAATCGTTGGCAGTACTGGACACGGCAACGCAGGTCCTACACATCCTGGATGGGTTGGTGGCTATCCTACGCCAAGCCCAGGATAAAATCTTTTTTCAAGTGGAAGACGAAACTAGCGTTCGACGACTTTCACAACGAACAACAACGCCTATATGCAGAGCTGCGTTTAGCCTACGACGGCTATTTTCAAAACCCCATGATGTTAACAACGATAAATCAACTGAAAGCTGAAATGCTGAGCCTTCAGCGTAACTTCTCCCACATGTTTATGAGGATTAACGAGACGTACGTATCAGGGGAACCAATTTCGTTGTTTCATCTTGGGGAAAGACGACGAAATCGAACCATCATCACACAGCTGAAAACGGAGGAAGAAAGCATTACTGTTGCACCGGAGGAGATCGAAGACCATCTGGTAAACTATTTCTCTAGCCTCTATTCGGAACCCGCGGCAGCACCCGCTGCTGGAGAGCTGAACAACTTCGGCTGCGAAATTTCCATCCAACCGAATGACGAGGCAAACGAGGCTTGCACGAGTGAAATCACGACGGCTGAAATACTCTCTGCGATCAAAACGAGTGCACCGAAAAAATCCCCCGGTTGTGATGGGATTCCACAGGAGTTCTATCACCGCATGTTTAATGTTATCCACCGGGAACTCAATCTACTGTTGAATGAGGCGCTCACCGGCAATTTCCCCTCCGCATTCGTGGAAGGAGTTATCGTGCTGATCAAAAAACGAGGTGGCGATGATACAGCAAAATCATATCGCCCAATCTCCTTACTAAACACGGACTACAAACTCTTCTCTCGTGTTTTGAAGAACCGACTGGAGAGAGTGATGAAAGCGCACCACATCTTGAGTGACGGCCAGAAGTGTTCCAATTCGGAGAAGAATATATACCAAGCAACGCTTGCTCTCAAGGACCGGATAGCAAGCCTACGTCACCATCGTCGCGCTGGGAAGCTAATAAGCTTCGATCTCGATCATGCTTTCGACCGGGTCCGGCATTCCTTCCTTTTCTCCACCATGCGGTCACTCGGATTCAATCAGCAACTGGTAACTCTGCTCTCCCAAATTGCAAACCGCTCTACCTCTCGATTGCTGATCAACGGACATCTCTCGCGATCGTTTGCTATCCAACGTTCGGTGCGGCAAGGGGACCCGTTGTCCATGCACCTTTTTGTACTCTATCTTCATCCACTGGTGTGCAGACTGGAGCGGGCATGCGGTGATGACGACATACTCGTAGCGTACGCAGATGACATCAGCGTGATTTGCACGTCGGCCAGGATAATCGAAGAGATGAGGGAACTATTTGCGCAGTTCGAGTTTGTTTCTGGCGCTAAACTCAATATGCGTAAAACTATATCGATTGACGTTGGTCTTTGCGAAGGCGGCGAAATAAATATTCCATGGGTTCAGACGGCAAATTCTGTGAAGATACTGGGTATAATTTTCACAAATTCGATTCGATTGATGACCACGAGAAACTGGAACGCGCTAGTTGGAAAATTTTCGCAACAAATGTGGCTTCATTCAGCGCGCTCCTTGACGCTACACCAAAAAGTCATCATGTTAAACACTTTTGGAACCTCGAGGATATGGTACCTTTCTTCCATACTACCGCCCCTTGCAGTGCACACTGCGAAAATCACTTCATCGATGGGCATCTTTCTATGGAGTGGTTTGATCGCTCGAATACCGATCATGCAGTTAGCACGTAGCAGAGAGGAAGGGGGGTTAAAACTTCAACTTCCTGCCCTCAAAAGCAAAGCCCTGGCTGTCAATAGACACTTGACGGATATTGGATCACTTCCCTTCTATGAAACGTTTTTCCGACAAGCAAACCCTCGCCGACCAATCCCGATCGACCTGCCCGACGTTAAACAAATTGTCGCAAGCATATCCCAAATTCCTCTCCTCGTTCGTGAAAACCCCACCGCCGGTCAAGTTCACCGGTTCTTCATCCAGCAAACGGAGCAACCAAAGGTGGAACAAAGTCATCCGGGAGTCGACTGGTTGCGTATCTGGCGAAACATTGCTGATCAGCAGATTCCATCAGCGCAACGAAGTCTGCTATACCTAGCAGTGAATGGGAAGATTGAACACAGAAAACTGTGGTTCGTAATGCAAAGAGTGGAAAGTGAAAACTGTTTGCACTGCCATTGCCAAACAGCAGAGACCATCGAGCACAAATTTCGCTCCTGTCCCCGTGTCGTACCAGCTTGGGCGCTTCTGCAACAGAAGATAGGTAGTATCCTGAATGGATGGAGCAGACTTTCATTCCAGGAGATGATTAGGCCTGTCTTAAGGGGCATTAATAGACGATCACGTGTTAAAATTCTAAAATTACTAGCCGAATACATCTGTCATGTTAATGAATGTAACAATAGAATTGATGTAGGAGAGTTAAATTTTAAATTAAATATTATTTGCTAAACAAAAGCTATAAAATAAGAACTGTAATAACTATTTCATATTATGACCAATAAAACTTAATTTAAAAAAAAAAAAAATGAACTGAAGAAAAAACATCTGTTTGACACTAATGAAAATTAGATCGAGTCAAACAAGATGTTTGAGCATTGGTTTCTTTTTGGTTAAATACTTCATCCTGTGTACTGGCATGTCATCAATGGTTAAGAACAAGCAAAGATTACTAATTCTACAGCGTAAAGACAACTTCTTCGTTTCGCCAATGTTGACATTACGGTCAAATTTTGGTCACGCCGATTCACGCCGCCGCCGCCGCCGAAAGCTGCCACCGGCGTGACGCCGATGACGCCGCCGCCGCCGGCCAGAAATGGCCCTCACGCCGCCGCCGAGCAAAATAAAGTCGGCGCACAGGTCTACTCCAAAGGAATTTCGGGAAGATTTCCTGAAGGAACTCTAGCAGAGACCCCCGAAGAAATTGTACGAGGAATCCCCGGAAGAATTCCAAGAAGCTAGTTTAAGTTGTATCTTCGAAAGAATTCCCGAAAGAATCCCGAAGAAATTCCAGGAGGAATCCCCATAGGAAGCCCAGGAGGAATCATTGAAAGAATATCAGGAGGTATTCTTGAAGGAAGTCTAGGTGGAAACCCTGAAGGAAATCTAGGAAGAATCCCCGTAGGAATTCCAAGAGGAATCCTCGAAACAATTCCTGGAGAAATTTCCGAATGATTTCTTTGAAGAATCTCCTATTAAATTCCAGGAGGAATTCCCGTAGGAATTTCAGGAGGAATGCTCGAAGGAATCCCATGAGGAACCTCTGAAGGAAGTCCAAGAGGAATCCCAGAAGAAATTACAGGAGAAATCGCTGCAGGAATGCCAGGGGGAATCCCCGAAAGAATTCCTGTGGCAATCTCCGAACGATTTCCAGGTGGAATTCTTGAAGGATTTTCAGCGTAATCTCCCGAGGGAATCTTTCTGGGTAGAGGGATCCCTACAGGATTTCCAAGAGGAGTCCCTGAAAGATTGTCAGGAGGAGTTCCCAAAAGAATTCCTGGAGGAATTCCAGAAAGAAATGCTTGAGAAATTCTTGTAGAAACTCCATAAGAGATCCCACAAAAATATCCTGGAGATATGCCTGATTATATTCCTAAGGAAATTCTCGAAGGAACTTTAGCAAGATTCCCTGAAAGAACTCCTGTAGAAAATCTCTGATTTCACTCCTGGAGCATCCGTGAGTCCTCCTGGAAAAATCTCAGAAAGAACTCCAAGAGCGATACCTCGAAGAACTCATGGATGAATTCCTAAATGAACTTCTCCAAGAAAACCCTTTTGGATATCCTGAAGGATTCTTAAAAGGAACTCTTATACTAATTTTTGAATGGATTTCTGTAGAAATCCCTGAACAAACTTCTAGGGGAATCCTTGGATCCTCCTCAGAAGGAACTCCTGGATCTCTCGGAAGGAACTCCTGGAGAGATTTCTGAACTTCTGAAGGAATCCCTGAAAAAAATCAGGAGGAACCTCTGAAGAAACATCTGCATGAATCCCGGTAACTCCTAGAGGAATCTATGAAGGAACTCTTGGACTTATTTCTGTAAGAACTCCTGTATGAATTTCTAAAAGAACGTTATAAAATAGCTGTATTCGAATCTTGTCAAGACTAGAAAAGCCATTTCAAAGTTAAATTCTATCGCAGTCGAATCCAAAAATCGTTAACTGCTGTGAGAGAAAACTCAATCCGTTCGACAACCATTGTGCGACAGAACAACAATGGACGAAAAATCGGCAATAGTTGAGTTCCTGAAGAAGATACCAAATGTAACCGAAACGTCGGACAAGATTTAATAGCTGTATTTGAAATTTGTCAAGACTGGAAAAGCCATTACAAAGTCAAATGAACTTCAGAAGGAATCCCTGCAGGAACTCCTATACTAATTTCTAGGACCGTTTGTTAGAATTCCCGAAAGAACTTCTAACGGAACTCTTGATGGATTTCCTGGAGGCATCTATGAATCCTCCTGAAAGAATCTCTGAAGGGACTTCTGAAAAAATACCCGAACGAACTCCTGTTGAAATAGCTCAGAGAACCTCTGAAGGAATTCCTAATGAACTCCTGAAGCAACTCCTAAAGGAACTCCTGAACAGGTTACCGAAGGAACTTCTGGATCATCCTTGTAAGAACTACTATACTGCATGAATCCTCGAAAATGCTCATGAATTAATCTATGGAGGAACTTCTGTAGGAATATCAGAAGGAACTCCTAGAAAAATCCCTAAAGAACTGCTGAAAGAATTTTTGAAAATTTTCCATGAGGCATAGCGAGAGGAATCCCTGAAGGATTTTCAGGAGGGATTGTTGAGAAAAATCCAGGAGGGATTTCCTGAAGGTACGCTTGATGAAACTTTTGGAGTGGTTTCTAAAGAACACAGAATGCCAGGAGGAACCCGTTGTTGGAATTCTAGAGGAATTCCTCAGAGATCTCCTAGAGGAATCTCTGATGAAACTCCTGGACTATTTCTTGAAGGAACTCCTGAATTGCAGAATGAATTTCAGAAAAAAATCCCTGGAGAAACTCTCTAACTAATCTCTGAACGACCTCCTATGGGAACCCCTGATGAACCTTCTGGATGAATCTCGAATGTATTTCTAGGAGACATCCTTGAATCCTCCTGAAAAAAAATCTGAAGGTACTTCTGTCGAGATCTTCTGAAAAAAATGCATGTTGAAACTCCTAGAGGCATCCCTGACTCTCTAAAGGAACTACTGGAGACATCTTTGAAGAAACTCCTGAAGAGATCTCTAAAGGAACTTCTGAAGAATTCTTTGATTGGAATTTTAGATGAATCTTTGAAAGAAAATTAGTATTTTATCTCAACTTTATGTAAACAAAATTTTGTTCGTGCACTGATCACCGGCGTGAAAAATGAAAATCGGCGGCGTGACAAACATCGGCGTATGGCGCGCCGCCGATACCGCGGTCGGCGTCGGCGTGGGGCAAAAAGTGTCGGCGGCGGCGGCGTGGCGCGGCGGCGCACAGGTCTACTATGGTGAACAGAACCCTTCTTACACTTATTAAAATTATTGTTGTATTATTTGTATTTAACATATTTATTTTGTGCAATTGACCAAAAGTTCTACAAAATATTGTGGATTTGGCATCTAGTGGATTGGTTTCCAAAATAGCATGGATCATGGACTAAACTACCATAAATGCCAGAAACCTCCTAGAATCTTGTATGGAATGTTTTAAAAATAGCTTACATATTCTGAAATATTGTATATTTTGTTAACTGCCAAAAGATCTTGAATCTATTAACAAATGGGTGAGAAAATCAGCGAGATACACTTTGTCTAATATCTCTTAATCAGTCGATTCAATGGGGCACGTTCGATGCAGTACTAGATTTGTAGTAATGAGCTGAATTTTAGTATGGTGAGAAGGTCAATTCTCCGTTTCTGCAATGAAATGGTGTAAAGCGTGGGTATTATGATTCCTTGCTCAATTTAATGCTGTTTGAGCAAAACTTAGGATAACTCTGTTGTTTATGTTGCAAGGAATGGAGAAAACAACAACACTGTTGCCCAAAGTTTTTCTCAAACAGCATCAAATTAGGCAAGGAATCATAATACCCACGCTTTTTGCATCATTTCAGTGCAGAAACGGAGAATTGACCTTCTCACCATACTAAAACTCAGCTCATTACTACAAATCTAGTACTTCATCAATCTGTCCTATTAGCTCCGAAGTACAGGGTGCGGCAGGAAAAAATGCGAATAGTCCACGGCACTATCACACGTTAAATATGGGATATGTATGTCACTATTTTTCAAGACAGTGTATCAGTCAATGTCTATATGTATTCTAGCACTACAAAATAAAAATGAACATGTTTGATTTTTAACATGTGATAATGCAAGCCTTAAAAGTGGGTATCGATAAACTGCGCGCCCAATGGTCACAAGAGAAAATGGCTAAAATAGTAAAAAATAACTTTAATTCGATGAACAAACAGAGCATACTAATCCAGAGCCATGTAGTTTCACATACCAGATAAAATAAGCACACATATTTTATGATATTGTAGAGAAAATTAAAATTTTTGTTTCATCACATATGAAATTTACACAGGTCGCGTACATTTTAGTGGTTTGAAAATTCTGATAGTCTTCAGCTACAGGCACCGTCTTGTAAAGGTTAGTGACCAAAAAGGGATTTTTTCAAACTTTTCAGAAAATTAGCCTTTTAGAGATCATGGAACGTTGAAACATAGATTGGTTAACGTCAAATGGACAAAATTGAGGCATGAAGTTGAAAAACACTTTCGCATTTTTTCCTGCCGCATACTGTATTTGGTATTCATGGTTATGGTGTAAAAAGGGCAAAAATGATATATCTACTAAATTAATCAGTTTTGGCATTTACTAGTAATTTTGGCTGTCAGGTTCTTGCATTTTTCCCACAATATATAAATTCAAAGTTGTCGGGGCCCGTGGCGCAGTGGTCCACACGTTCGCTTCATAAGCGGATGGTCATGGGTTCGAACCCAGCCCCGGCACTTGCAGTTTTTCGTCAGTTGCTCTTCCCCCCGAGAGCAGCTGGCACCTGACCCTCTTCGGAGCATATAGCTCTAACGGACCCGGAATTTGGATATCGGCAAACCGCAACTCATAATGGACCCCCAATCGGACTGGAAAATGAACAGCAGCCAAAACATCAGCATCATCGTGCTCATCATTCTACCGTGGACAGGGTAGAAAAGTTGAAGCAGCACAAGGCACCAGTTCGATACAGTTGAATTAGAATAGAATACATGTAGGCGCTGTACAAAGTGCAGCGTCCAATTGGAATCGCTCACGTAGTGCCCTAGTGGACAAAAGAGCTGTAAATTAGGTTAAGTGAATAAGAATAAAAAAAATAAATTCAAAGTTTTCATTTAACATATTGTTAGTTTTCATAGAATTCCTGTGTATTTGTAATTTGTTATTTATAATTTTGTTGAAAACAATAACCTGCTAGTATACACTTTGTATGAGGTCAGCATTATTTATTGCAAAATAATTTCCCATAGACTGGTCAAAAACTCATGCAAGATAACAAGTGAATATAATAATAAAAAAAAGAATTTATTGAAATACTCTTCGTAGGATATTTCAGTAATCAAAATGTCGAATCGAAATAAAATTTCAGGGCCTTCTACAAGGATATTGTAGCTTTCATTTGGTGCTTAGAGAACCCAAATCGGTTGACAGACGGCTGAGATATTTATTATTATACCCTTGGTCAAAAATCTCTCAAAAAGTAAACCTGTATTACTCCCAAATAGGGTAACCAATATAATTTGGACCCCCATATATTTTGGACCCCCTGTGTCCTTTGATCACAACTTACACAGGTTTAATGATGAGATGACGGAAATTTTTATAATCATTCGCTAAATAAGATCGCTCTGCACGGGCAGCAATCATTTCCTCACTGGAAATACCCTTATTTGCCTTGAAATTATTTTTTGCCAATCTCGTCATCCGAGCGAGTGTCGCATCATGTTTACAAAAAGAGATTGCGGTGCTGAAGAAATTTGCAGATGTAAACAAAAACGTTTATCATTCTAGCGTATTAAATTCGCAAAGTTCGTCTAATCAGCCTTTGTCAATCAAGTAATTAGGATGTGATCCAGCATATTCAAGCGGCAAATTCTTCCAAAATAGTTTCAAACGAGTTTAAACACCGGGTGTCCAAAATATATACTGAAGAGGGTCCAAAATATATTGGGGTGTCCAAAACAGTGAAAACTGATGATTCAAAAATCAGTTATTTTCATCAAATTTTAAGCCAGAAATGGCCTTGTGGGTATTTTTAACGGACAGTAGAGACTTTCACGAACATACTAACATCATCATTATGTGTAAATACTCTCTGAATTTGTTTGATTTTGAATTAAATTCAAACCAATGTCCTCTGGGGGTCCAAAATTCAACCGTTACCCTACTCTTTGAAAGATATCTCGGTAATCAAATCTCCAATCCTAATGAAATTGTATAGGGTTCTACTAGAATGTTGTAGCTTTCATTCGGTGCCAGGAGAACCGAAATCGGTTGACAGACGGCTAAGATATTTATTATGATACACTTGGTCAAAAATCTCAATAGGTTTAGTTGCATAAATCCTAAGTACTCTTCGAAAGATATCTCTGTAACCAAATGTCCAATCGAAATAAAATTTCTGGGCGATCTACGAGGATGCTGTAGCTTTCATTTGGTGCCAAGAGAACCCAAATCGATTGACAAACGGCCGAAATATTTATTATGATACACTTGGTCAAAATTCTTAAAAAGTTTAGATGTATGACTTATAAAAGTACTCTTCGAGAGATATCTCGGTAACCAAACGTCCAATCGAAAAAAAAAATCAATAGCGTTCTACTAGGATGTAGTAGCTTTCATTTGCTTCCAAGAGAACTAAAATCGGTTGACAGACGGCTGAGAAACGTGCGTGACTTTTTTTTGTAACGCACATACACACACACACACATACAGACATTTGCTCAGTTCGTCGAGCTGAGTTCATTGGTATATGAGACTCGGCTCTCCGGGCCTAGGATCGAAAGTCGGTTTTTCGAGTGATATTTATACCCTTCTTATGGGTGTAAGAAGGGTAAAAAGAAGAAAATCCAAGTTAAGCATGTAAATACAGCAAAACTAATTGTATGTGCTTTAGAAATATCAGTTTTCAAACGACCTGCAATTAATTGCTCACTAAATCTCATATTATGATGTGTAAATTATAATTTCCATGCACAAAAAAAACTGAGGACGTAACTTTTTCGTGCAAAGTCAAGCATAATTTTAATTTCGAATGTTTCTTTCCTGAAACTACGTTTTACATAGACTATATTCTCCATTTACTAAAAATGAAGAGTTCGTATATTTGAAAATATTGAAGGTGCCCGCCTACCCCTACAAATCGAATAAATAAGTTACTCATGCAAAATAGCATACAAAACCAAGGAAACTCATAACTTTTCAAAACAACTGTTCAATACACTCATATAAAGCAGCCATTCGTTTCATGTTCGGTGTTCAACTGTTTTCTACTGGGCATTTTAAAACAATGATATTGTACAGTACGCCTAATCATAAAATTGAAAAAAAAAAAATGGAAAATCAACGAAATGTGACTTTTTTCTACACCGGATGGTCAACGCATGTTATATTTACCATAGTATCCACGTTTTGATAATCACTTTAATAAATGTTAGTGCATATTTTGAGCGAAACATCTTTCTTGATTTTTGACCCAAAGTTATTCCCCAGGCAGGTACTGTCCCGTAACGTGGGTAGATCACCTTAGAACGGTTCGTTACGGTGTAAGATCTACCACATTGCATCAAATTTTAATCTTGCCATTTTACTGCCTAAAGTGGTAGCACACCAGATTAAAATTTGATGTATTTTTGTAATGGTTATGTTTTAATTTATGTTTTGTTTTTAACTGCTAATAAACCTTTTTGTTTCAGGAGGATTCAGGTAAATTTATTGTATAATAATACCATGTTTTAAAAATAGTAACTGTAACGAGCGTATCACTCATGCCTTATTCAGTATATATTACTTATTCCTTTATTCTATTACTTTACCATATTACTTATTATCTTTTCAGTGAAGAATCTTACCACCATTCCTCGCGCACTAATCAATATTTTTTAGCAAATCACCGTATACATCACCATATTAATGCATGCGAACATGTTCAAATATCTATATCGTTATTTGGAAGCGTTTGGTACGGGAGGTCCACGCTTCCATCTTTCCCCTCGATTTCAAGGTGTAGAATGTTTTCAAATATTGACTATGTTGAAATCGTTCTATCCCTTGAAATCTTCTCTGCGGTACATACTGCGCAGTTGGCCTGGCCGTTAGACAAGAAAAATGATAGACTCGAAAAGTCTTCATTTTCCAGGATGCATTCAAGTAATGGCTGCGTTAGTGTGAGATTAGATTAGATTAGAAAGTTATTCCCCAGGCAGGATCAATGTCACCCGACTGACGGTATCCACTTATCCGCGAGCGGTAATGGCGGCGGCGGGCACAAATAACCGATTCGATTTTTGACGTTTCTTGGGGATCGCAATCGGTTGGCGCCACCAAACGGTGGGTGAAGGGGTGAGGAGGAGAATGAAACTGTTTGGCTTTCCCCCAAGAAACGTCAAAATCCGAACCGGTTGGATATGCCCGCCGCCGCCATTACCGCTCGCCTATAAGTGGATAAGTGGATACATATTTGCATCTTATTCAGGTCTACATTAAAGACACTATAAAGACACGAAATGTTTCAATTGGAATTCCAAATTTGCTGTCAATGTCATTCTAATCGAGCAGGAGACCTGTCAAACGCGCTTTAAAAGCATTGCTCGACAGCATCATCGTCATGACGCGACAATCATCATCAATAGCAACAATCATCAGATTTCGTGTCTTTAGCATACAGTGTCTTTAGTGTACATATTTCACGAGCCGATTTTAAGAATGAATATTTGGCAGAAGAGTGCGTCCTAAGCCGTGAAAATCAATATCATCATCAACAATGTTGTCACTTCGTAAAACGGCTCATTAAATAGAAGAAAACATAAATATTGAACTTATGGATGCCAGCAACTAGAATAGTCTCTTTTATGAGGCTAGTCAAACGACAGAACTCCGCGCTCTGATGTTTACGTTTTCAATCATCATCCGGTTGATGATGGTTAATGACTGCGCGCAAGTCAAGCGTAGTTTTTGAAACTGGCTAAAACAAGGCTAAAACAATAATTAGAAATTTTTATTTGAATTCTTTTCGGCAAGTTAACGAGTCAATCGCAACGAAAAAAATACCTGATTAATTTATGAGATTTGTATTGCTTCTGCGACTGCTTTTGAGCCTTTTTTGGCGCCAATTTCTCATATCTCCAATTTGTCGCACAAGTACCTTTTCAAAAATTACACGAGATTCCAGCAAAACAAACGTGCGTGTAATTCTGTCAGTTGACGCCGCTGCTGCGATCAGCTGTTCTGAAACGTCTCGTGAAATGGCTTAAAGTGCCCCACACAATGCATACGTTTGCGTGTGCGTGACAGTAGTTTGACACATTTCCCATGGGAAAACTGTCAAAAAAACGCAAACCTCGACGGAACGGACGCTATGTGTTCCAGGCTTAAGCCTGGAACACATAGCGTCCGTTCCGTCGAGGTTTGCGTTTTTTTGACAGTTTTCCCATGGGAAATGTGTCAAACTACTGTCACGCACACGCAAACGTATGCATTGTGTGGGGCACTTTATGGACATTTTTGTGCGTTTCATGACTACACAGAGAAAAAATTCTACTCAGTGGATGGGTAACGACAACTCAGTTTCGTCGACCGCGAAGAGTTCGCGCAAACTGAGTAAGCTCGCTTGATGACAATGAGGTGCTTTTACTCAGTTCATCGTGTTCACTATCGCTTACTCATTTTTGAGTAAAGATAGAGCGAATCGATGTTCCAGAACTGTCAGATCAGGAGATAGAGAAAAGGTAAAACAACGGTCTGCTCGTGGCGGACAGCAGCGGCTGCATCCAAAACGCAATTTTGGAAGAATTTTCCATTTTCGAAGCAAATTAAGTGGTTTACGACCTTCGCAATTAGTGAACTGTTGTTGACAATGAAGTTTTAAAGAGAAATCACTGGCTGCCGAGGTCGTCAATTAACAAATTTTGTAAGAAATATCAATTGACAACATTAAACATGCTTCAAACTTACTCAGAAATACACCGAGAAAAAATTCTACTCAAAATTGAGTTGGATCCGACTCAGTTTCGTTAAAAGTGGGACAACCCTAAAACTGAGTAAGGTGTAGGTTACTCAATTTTGAGTTGTTGTTCTACTCGATGAAGACTGAGTAAAGTCAACTCACGGCATTCAAGATCGACCGTGAGTTGCTTCTACTCAGTTTTTTGAGTAGATTTGAAGCAATTTCTTTACTGTTGACGGAACATCCTTTGAGAAAAAGATAATTTACGACATCGGCAGGTGGTGATTTTTCTGAACAACTTCTAGCACCACTAATAGGCCTTTTCATGTGACAGATCCGTGCATGCATTTGTTTACAAAGCTTGAACAACAGCTGCTAACAAGAACGTGTCATCTTCATAGAAGAACTGTCAAACGCCCGAACAATCAGCTGATTTAAGACGTCAAATGAAAAGGCCCATTGCCGAAGTCGTAAATCACTTATTTTTGTCCAAAAAAGAGATAAATTCCACCAACATTGCGAAAATATGTTGCTTCCTTGCAGCCGCTGCCGTCCGCCATGAGCTAACTTTTGTTTTGCCTTTTCGTCTATCTCCGGATCTGACAGTTCAGAACATCGATTCGCTCAATCTTTACTCAAAAATGAGTAACCGATAGTAAACGCGATCAACTGCGTAAAAGCACCTCATTGTCATCAAGCGAGCTTACTCAGTTTGTGCCAACTCTTCGCGGTCGACGAAACTGAGTTGTCGTTACTCCTCGACTGAGTAGAATTTTTTCTCAGTGTATGAGTAGAAGCAACTCACGGTCGATGTTGAATATCGTGAGTTGACTTTACTCAGCCTTCATCGAATAGAACAGCAACTCAAAATTGAGTAACCTACACCTTACTCAGTTTTAGGGTTGTCCCACTTTTAACGAAACTGAGTCGGATCCAACTCAATTTTGAGTAGAATTTTTTCTCGGTGCACCGAGTATACTCAAAATTGAGTTGGATCCGACTCAGTTTCGTTAAAAGTGGGACAACCCTAAAACTGAGTATACTCAGTTCTAGGGTTTAGGGTTGTCCCACTTTTAACGAAACTGAGTCGGATCCAACTCAATTTTGAGTACACGGTAAAAATTCTGCACGCTAGATGTAAGGGAAAAATCCCTTAACTATTCCTTGTCGTAATCAACATGATCAGAAGTGCTTTTCCTTTGAGATCGCAATTGCCCATTGCACGATGACGTCATCAAGAAATCGCTCTCTTTCTCTCCTACGGAAAATTAGAAAACAACAGGACCAACACCTGTCAAATTTGACAGGTACTGGTCCTGTTGTTTTCAAACTCTCTGAAGGAGCAAAAGAGATAGAATTTCGCCGTGAAGTGGTCTATGCTGTCAGTGTTGATTTGAGGACCAAAACAAACCCACCAGAGAAATCAACAGAAAATCCCTTCGATTTGCACTACTGTAAAAAGCAATACGATCCAAAGTGAAAAGTTGTTGATTTGGTAATGACTGTTTTGGGCATGAAAGTAAATACAGATGACAGGCGGTAGAAAGTGCTTCGCTTCGATTCGCACCTCTCTAACAGATGTGAAGCAGTGTAGTGGTAAAATAGATGATCGTGACTCTAAAGGTCCTGGTATCGAATCTGGGTGCGGCTGTACACATTTTTTTTTAATTTTAGTTTTGAAATCAAAACATTGTCAACAACGAATTGATGTGAAGTTACATTAAAATTGAAGAGGCATTGGATGTTCTTTATCAAATGATATGTAACTGATAACAAACTGATTGAACAGTAGTGCGAATTCAAGTGCCAATCAGTTTATATCACAGTGCAGATTTTTTACCGTGTAGAATTTTTTCTCGGTGTGAAGCAAAGCAGAGTTTTACCGATGTTTTTCTTGTTGTGACACATTCTTCCTATAGGAATGGGCCTTTTCATTTGACGTCTTAAATCAGCTGATTGTTCGGGCGTTTGACAGTTCTTCTATGAAGATGACACGTTCTTGTTAGCAGCTGTTGTTCAAGCTTTGTAAACAAATGCATGCACGGATCTGTCACACACAGAGAAAAAATTCTACTCAGTCGATGAGTAACAACAACTCAGTTTCGTCGACCGCGAAGAGTTCGCGCAAACTGAGTAAGCTCGCTTGATGACAATGAGGTGCTTTTACTCAGTTCATCGTATTCACTATCGCTTACTCATTTTTGAGTAAAGATAGAGCGAATCGATGTTCCAGAACTGTCAGATCCGGAGGTAGAGGAACGGCAAAACAACAGTCTGCTCGTGGCGGACAGCAGCGGCTGCATCCAAAACGCAATTTTGGAAGAATTTTCCTTTTTCGAAGCAAATTAAGTGGCTTACGACCTCCGCAATTAGTGAACTGATGTTGACAATGAAGTTTTCAAGTGAAATCACTGGTTGCGGAGTTCGTAAATTATCAAATTTTGTAAGAAATATCAATTGACAACATTAAACATGCTTCAAACTTACTCAGAAATATGAGTAGAAGCAACTCACGGTCGATGTTGAATATCGTGAGTTGACTTTACTCAGCCTTCATCGAATAGAACAGCAACTCAAAATTGAGTAACCTACACCTTACTCAGTTTTAGGGTTGTCCCACTTTTAACGAAACTGAGTCGGATCCAACTCAATTTTGAGTAGAATTTTTTCTCGGTGCATGAAAAGGCCTACACGGAACTACAAATCAACCCAAATTTAAGTTGTTTTGACGCAATCCCGGTCTTCCGTGGAATAACTCAAATTTGCGTCAAACAGCGAAAGTGGTGAGTGAGTAGTTCTCGTTTGAGAGCGGCAAAAAAATTAACCCACTGGTAAGTTATTTTCACCCAACGGAGGCCTCAAATGACGCAAATTTGGGTTAACTCAAGAAAACCCAAATTTGGCTTCTTCCACGGAAGAGCAGCGGATGCGTCGGTGCTTCTCTCTTTGTTTTCGACAACATTGCGGTAGGGCGAGGGAGAAAACAACCCAACTTTGAGTTAAAACTAAAAGCAGTTTAGCCAAATTTGAGTTTTTAAAACTTATTCTTTGGGTTTTAATATTTTTCCGTGTATGACTTGATTTTACACCGAGAAAAAATTCTACTCAAAATTGAGTTGGATCCGACTCAGTTTCGTTAAAAGTGGGACAACCCTAAAACTGAGTAAGGTGTAGGTTACTCAATTTTGAGTTGCTGTTCTATTCGATGAAGGCTGAGTAAAGTCAACTCACGATATTCAACATCGACCGTGAGTTGCTTCTACTCATACACCGAGAAAAAATTCTACTCAAAATTGAGTTGGATCCGACTCAGTTTCGTTAAAAGTGGGACAACCCTAAAACTGAGTAAGTGTAGGTTACTCAATTTTGAGTTGCTGTTCTATTCGATGAAGGCTGAGTAAAGTCAACTCACGATATTCAACATCGACCGTGAGTTGCTTCTACTCATATTTCTGAGTAAGTTTGAAGCATGTTTAATGTTGTCAATTGATATTTCTTACAAAATTTGAAAATTTACGAACTCCGCAACCAGTGATTTCACTTGAAAACTTCATTGTCAACATCAGTTCAGTAACAAATTTTGAAAACGACGTATAATCAATGCTACACCATTGATTATACGTCGTTTTCAAAATTTGTTACTGAGTTCACTAATTGCGGAGGTCGTAAGCCACTTAATTTGCTTCGAAAAAGGAAAATTCTTCCAAAATTGCGTTTTGGATGCAGCCGCTGCTGTCCGCCACGAGCAGACTGTTGTTTTGCCGTTCCTCTACCTCCGGATCTGACAGTTCTGGAACATCGATTCGCTCTATCTTTACTCAAAAATGAGTAAGCGATAGTGAATACGATGAACTGAGTAAAAGCACCTCATTGTCATCAAGCGAGCTTACTCAGTTTGCGCGAACTCTTCGCGGTCGACGAAACTGAGTTGTTGTTACTCATCGACTGAGTAGAATTTTTTCTCTGTGATCGATAAAGTAACGCACCGTACACAGGGTCGCCAGGTTAATTTTTGAAAAATCTGGATGATTATGAAGTTTTGTCTGGAAAAGTCTGGATTGTGGGAAAAACCCTACAAATTCCGGGCAAAACCTTACAAATTCCGAGAAAAACCTTACAAATTCCAAAAACAAATGTCTGGATCTTCCAGATTTTTGCAAAATGAGACCTCAAAAATCTGGATAAATCCAGATAAATCTGGAAGGTTGGCAACGCTGACCGTACACTGAACGGTGGCTTGCGGTGAAAATTACTATTCTGAGGGTCAATTTAAATACACATCGCCACTAAATTTGTGCAGACTGATTTTCGTTTCAATTCATCAGAAAATTATGTTTTCAATTTTACCATGGACTCGATTTTCAATTTAAAAAAGTTTCTGTTGGCAATCGGATTCGAACCAAGAATCTTGACATCACCAGGCTCGCACGCTACCACTCAGCTATCGAACCGGTTGATGTGAGAAGAAACAAAACGCACACAAGAAGCGTTGGTGGGTCGATGATCATGTTTTGCCATGGTAAATTTAAAAACATTGTTATGCTTGTCATTACTGCAAGCCGCCTTCAGTGTACACGAAAATCGCCTGTTGATATGCAATCCCATACACATAAGCACTATTCTGTGGATGCTCGAAATTGTACCTGTACCTGAGTGCGAATGAATAAAATGCTGATAAAAACGCCAAGCAAACAAAAGACGCAATAATTTAATTATCGATAAAAAAATCAATAGCCTTTAAAAATAAATCGTGTACACTTGAATTCAAGAGTCCCACACACAAGCGTTCACTTGTCGAAGCTTATCGTCTCCCCCTTATTTTCATCAAGTGCCATCCATCGCTAGAACCAAATCGATGTGCACGGTAGTATATATACGAGTGCCACCGCACTGCACCACTGCCCAGTCGAGCCTCGGTGGTCCGGGGTGCAGGCTTCAAACCTGTAGTCGATTAGCGTCGAAGTGGTTCGATTCCACCTACTGGGCGACCGTTTGGGGGTTCTTGATCGGATTGTGAATTCGATCCTTCGTGTCGGCATTATTTACCTATCTACTCTAGACTAGCCACTTGATATTTGACTATAATGGGAGCTTAGCGGCCTACTTTCTCCCCCAACACCTTTTGCCAATTTTTAAAAAGCAATGCATGATACCTTATTGATTCATGAATTTTTGAACATAAAAAAAAAGAATGGAAATTAGGGTAAAGGCACCAATTTCCGACCCCACCACATATTTTCAAACTATGTATTAGAATAGTGTCATGGTGTTGCACACCAAAAATTGACGTTTTTTTTCTTTATGGCGTTACGTCCCAACTGATTCGTATTCGTATTTCGTGTTATACAGGCACGATGGAAGAATATTTACGAAAAGATCCTGAACCGATCGGGAATCGAACCCATCACCCTCAACATAGAAGATTTACAATTTTAAGGGAGTGTTCGGATGAAATCGCCGCCTTCCTCCCCGTTCCATTATTGTTTCACAGACTTTTAATGTTCTCTATAATTGTGATTGTGTGTATGTAATGTTGTTGCAGAGCTTCTCAGTTTTCTTTTGAACACTACATAACTATGTTTTCATTTCTGTTTTTTTTTTTCATTTTTTAATCTAACTTACTTTTACCCAAAATTTTCTCTAGAAATATTGTAGTCTTTCGCTTCTAACCGAGCGCGTTGTAGTGATTTTTTTTGTTTAATATAAAAAAGTGCTTTTTCCCCGTGCCCGTCTCTCTTGTTTTTTAGTTGTCACTCTTTCAAGTTCACGTTCGATACCAACATCAACATGATCATCAGTGGGATTGAATTCCGTGTTAGCGATTAGGACCACTTTATGTACTCGCATTCTCAAACAGTAGTGGTTTGCAAATGAGGATGAGGGATGGGGAGTTCCAGGGTTAGGTAGATGAACCAACAACAATACAGTCTTAAAAGTGGGTCACTGATTATGGGGTTCCTTAGATTTACTGAATTCCTACAATATTGTAACGGAGATGTGTAAAAAAACCTTTGTGAGTTTGGACAAATATTACTAGTTTGACTGTTTACTTAGAAAAGCTACCATATTGTGAAGTCCAAATCCATGTTTGAATCCGCTAGTTCAGATGTTGAACTTTTTCCGAAGAGATTAGAAAGTGTATTTAAATACTCTTTTCTCGAAAATCCGATAAGTTTTGAAAACGGCTATCAGATAAATTGGTGAGCTCGTTTTATACTATTTTTCTATGCATTCAATTGAGACATACGATACGTTCTAGTTTTTGAAATCCAGTCCGGTGATTAGTTCCAGTGGACGACAAAAAAGAAAAAAAGATGATTGGATGAACAAGACATGCTCTGTCTAGACAATAGGAGAGCTCATTTTATACTAATTATTTTTCGCATTAATCGTAAATAATATTAGATCCACGCGATTGTAATAGTAACACTTTTACTGTACCGGTGCTGAATACCGGCGCTGGATCTATCTAAAAAGATAGTCTTCAAAGAATGGTTCTGGAGCTCGCACATTTTGGGTATTTTTCAACGGAAAACCAATTATTTTTTTTTGAGAAAACTGCTTGTTTCACATAGAAAATCATAATAATTCTCCCTTGAAATGCTACTGGAATTCTCTCTGGATTTTCAATAAAATTCTCATGCAATTTGGTCCAGAGAAGGTTTTTGTGATTCTTGCACCTGTGAATCTCAATCAAATGGGGATCAGATTTGAATTAGTGACTTCAAACCCTTGTGCATTAGGGTCATTTTTGGCTCAAACCGTGCACTACATCAGCGAGCTGTTGCCAACGTAATACCTTAGGAAGGTTAAAAGCATCAATGAATACTAGGAGGAGATGGGCTTCAACATATGGCAACATCTTTTATGGAAACATTGATTTGCATCAATAATTAGTGACCCATTTCAACGAAAACTGCTCAAATGAACAAACCATCAATATGATTTCGGGGAAATTTATAATAATTACTCTCAATTGCAACACGTGCATGCACTCCTCACGCACACTTTTACCTTTCTAACTATCGTCTTCCAGTCCAGAGAATCAAGATGCCAAGCCTTCCCTCTAATTGTCGTCATTCTCCGCATCGGACGAATCCGTGGTGAACTCGCTCTCGTTGGCCTGCTGTTCGCCGGCTTCCGACTCGGAATCGCTGATGTCCCACTGCGGGTGCTCGGTCGGGATGGCGGCCGCTTCCTTGACGTCCAGCTTCAGGTCCACCTGCTGGTCCATTCCGAAGTAGGAATCCGACCGGAGGCAAACGGTGAACACGTACACGCCGGGCCACTTGGGCGCGGTGAACTTGAGTGCGACCTCCTCGCGGTGCACCAGATTGGTGACGTGATAGGGCGCCGTCAGGAGGGTGCGCGACTTCCGGTCGCAGATGTACGTCCACCAGTATTCATATTTTTCCTGGAAGAGTGCGGGTATTTAGCTTACAGTATCTTGAGAGCTCATGTTACGCATTAAACTTACCTCAGGGAACAACGGGCAGTGCACCGGGTGGGATACCTTGGATTTACCTTCCAGCTTCTCACGCTTGTTGATCTTTTGCTGGAATCTGGAAAAAAGTATTTCGATGAAGACATCCGACGAAAAGATCCCTACCCCAAAAAACGCAACTTACTTTTCCCACTCGACATCATCATCTTCCACGGAGGACTTCTTGCCCTCGTCGGAGCTGAGGTCGTTGTCACTTTCGGCACCGCTGTCGGCATCGGATTCCTCCTTGCGAACTTTTTCGTTGATTTTGTTCTGAAGCGAAAACAGGAATCCCATTAGCCCCCACGCTCAGGAGGGATTTCATTTGAAAACACCTTACCTTTTCGACCTTACTGGCCTGTGTTTGAGCGAGCGCAGCGGCCGCTGCCGCTGCTTGTCGGTGGCGGTTTTTATTGGCCGCTCCTTTGCTCTTTCCTTTGTGGCCCTTTCCGCCTGCCTTCGGTTGCCAGGCGGGTTTCTTGGCCTTGGCCTCTTCCTTTTCGTCCTTGGGCGCCGCCGCTACGGCACTGTCGCCTCCATTGTCATCGCCTTCGTCTCCGTCGTCTTTGCCTTCACTGAAATATAAAATGAACATTTAGCGAAACGTTCGTAAGGAATGAATGGTAAGGGGTTCTTATAAAACTACCCAGGTAACCACTAAGCATTTAAACAAGCCGTATTTCAGCATTATATCTTCATTCCACCTGCTTTCTGCTCTATCATAGCAGTTCAACTGCTAAACTGTACTAAATTAGCAACTGAACTGCTACTGAAAATGTGACAGCTGTTGCGTAGCATTTCAAATGCACGATCTTTTGGGGTCTTCTAGCATGAAAATACTGCCCAGCACATTCGAAATTGCATGAATTACCTCTTTTGGAAGCGCAAAGTGAAGAAAAGAGAAATGGGAAAGAGATAGAAAAGACGGCGAGATGAGAAATGTGGAATTATACACATATTTTCGTTTTCATTTTCGATAGTCTGAGAGATAAGCATTAAATCAGCCGTATATTGGGCCAAAACCTGCATTTAAGCAGCACTTATGGCGCATATACGACTTATTTCCATTTTTTGACCTGCTGTAAAGGCGCATTTCAACTGCTTACTGGTTACCTGGGTATGATTGATAACGGAGCTGGTGCTGTGTACCATGGTGTTCTCTAAACAGTTGCGCTAACCGAAGCCACCGGTGTTTGATTCAAATTCCAAACTAATTATCTGAAGATTTCAACCCAGAATTCGTTCGGAGGTTCCACGTTCCACCTCGGATTGGCCACATTGTTTCACTTGGAATCCCACCAGCAGTTTCAGAAATTTAATCTGGCATTTTCAGGAATTTCGCCTGTGGTATTTACAGGAATTCTACCAGAATAACTCCAGCATTTCCACTTGGGTCTGGGATTTTTCCTGAAATTCCAGCATTCATTCACACAAGATTTCTATCAGGAATTTGTTTCCATCAGTTCCGCCTGAGATTTGTCCAAGAGTTTCACCTTGAATTTCTACACGAGATGGGCCCAGAAAACTTGGCCACCTGTCTGAATCGGATGATAGTCAGTGTCTGAGAAACCGAACAGCTACCGGAGGAGTGGAAGGAATGGGTAATCTGCCCCATTCACAAGAGAGGCGACCATTTGAAATGTGAGAACTTCAGAGCGATCAGTATTTATCAGTATCAGTATTGAATGCTGCCTACAAAGTACTGTCCCAGATCATCTTCCGTAGTCTGTCACCTAAAATGAGTTCGTGGGAAGTTATCAAGCCGGCTTCATCGAAGGCCGGTCGACAACGGACCAGATCTTCGCCGTACGACAAATCCTACAGAAATGCCGTTAAGCTACCCCTAGACTTTTTCCTGGAATCCCACCTGTATTTCCTCCAGGACTTCCACATGGGATTTCATCAGGAGTCTCACTTGGGATTTTTGCGGAGCTACACCTGGGATTTTTGCAAAAGTTCTACTTGGGGTTCCTGTAGGTCTAGGAATTCCGCGTGCGATTCTACTAGGAGTTTTACCTGACAAGGAGTTCCACTTTTGATTTTCACTGACGAATCGCCTGGAATTCCTCCAATAGTTCCATCCGGGAATATCTCCACGAGGAGGAGTTTTTCGGAAATGTATCCAGGAATTGCACTAGAAGCTCTCTTGAGAATTGCAGGCAGGAGTTCTTCCGGGAATTTTAACTGGAATTCTTCTCGATTACCTCAGAAGTTCCTGCGAACATATCTGCAGGAGCACCTCTGAAAATTCCACTAGAAAATGGCTTCGACAATTGCCCCAAGAATAGCGCAAGAGGTTTTCTGTTAATTCTTTTCGAATTTACTCCCACTTCCATAGTTCTTCTGGGAGTTTCTAGGAAAACTAGGCTCAGTGTACCAGTTATGGCTATAGTACCTCAAATTCGCCATAGTCGATTTTCAACCTTTTATGATACAAATCAACAAGAAAACATTTTTGAACGATAGATCACGTTCACAAAAGAAGATTGCAATCATTCAAACTTTACAATTTGCTCAAATAATGATAGAAATAAATCACTTTCCTAAAATTTTCGGCTTCCTTGCACCCTTTTTCGCCATAGTGCACCAGTTATGGCTAATCCCATAAGGAATGTATGTAAATAATGCGAAGTGGAACACAAATTAACAAATGTATCCATAACTGGTACAGGGTTCCAATCATTGGCACACGCCGTAATAAATACTGAAAGTAGTTTTGGACCCGTTTCTATATTTTTCCTGTAAAGTATGAAAACTAATCAATCATTTGACATATCCATGACATTCGACGGTCTTCTTATTTTTGTAAAAATAGTTTTTCTTAGGTAGTGCGATAACTGGTACAGGCGCCCTACTGGGAGTCCTTCAGGAGTTTTTCCGAATATTCATCCAGAGTTACTCCATAAGTACTCCAGAGTATTTCTGGGAATCGTTCCAGAAATATCTCTTGGAATTTCTCAGGAAGGTTCTTTAGAAACTGCTTTAGAATTTCGCCCGGGGATTTCTGAAGAAGCTCTTCTGAAAAGTTATTCTGGTAATTTCTCCAGAACATTCTTAGAAGAATCCCCCCAGCAGTTTATCTGATAATCCTTTCAGAAGTTCTTCCCGACATTCTTTTCACACTCGATTGATCGCACTGTTGTATTTTGTACAATACGTTAAAAAAAACTCGCTTTTTGTACTCAACATTAACGTGATGCTGGCGGCGGTGGTGGCCAACAGCGCGAGTAACGGAAGGGTAAAAGCTTCCCAACTAACATTTTCAGCGCTATAAGCTTCAGTTATTTGCTTTCTGTTGTGTAACCATCGAGTAAAAGCAGTCAACGCTGAATAAAAGGGAAGCTAGTTAAATATAAATCATAAGCTAATACACGACTGCAAAACAAGCACCATACAGCTACCAAACTCGGTTTTCAGAAATCCAATGCTTGTCACTGGGGCTGCCTTTACTCCACTCGATTCCAACCCCGGGAGATTTCCAGAAAGATGTGAAAACTTGAACAAATCGAATAGGAGTCCCCACTAACAAAACAGCTGCTACAATACAATACAATTCGTTATACTGACAAATCCCCAAACCAGCAGCGCTTTAAAGGCCATTATGCGATTTTATTACAGCTAGAAGCTGTAATAAAGAAACTGTTTGTTTACCAACACGGCTTGTCGGATGTAAACATTATTGTTAAAACAAACTTTAAGTGGGATATATAGCTACTACTCAAATTCTTTACAGCTATCCATCTCTGTGCTGTGAAATTATTTGGGTTACTTTTATTGCACTTTAATTCAATGCCGGAAGATTTGTCGGAAGATGTGCAAATCGAGTAAGAGTCCCAGCCACTATAACAGCTGCTTTTATACAGTACGTTTTGCAATGTTGGCAAAACACAAACCAGCAGCGCTTCGTAGCCGTTTAAAGAACACTCTTTCAGCTAGAAGCTGTGAAGAAGAATCTGTTGGCGCAACCACACAGCTTGTTCAATGTAAACATTATTGCGTTTGACGTTTCACAAGCTTTTGCAGCAAGATGAAGTTGGGTAAGGTTTCTTGTGCACAATTATGAAGCCTTGTCTGGAATAGAACAAAACGGGCTATTTTCTATGCTATTTATATATTATAGCAGTGTGGCAGCGAGGACATCATCGGGACCAGTGGATACGGAGATCGGGAGTTCGATTCCAAGTAGCGGCAAGTACTTTAAGGCACCCTACACACTACTGAAACGGTTTGACCAACATTGACTCCGCCCCCAGGTTGGTGGTTGAGTTGGTGCTGTGTTTGACCGTGTGTGATGCTGTTTGACGAACCGATTTGGCAGTTCGTCAAACCGATTTGACGGTTGACGGTTTGGTCGGCAAAAATCAAACCAGTTTGATTTTACTCAAACCACCCTGATAAAAATATACAATAAAATCGCCATAAACTTCCATTGAATAATGATGAAGTTGATTGTTCAACAACAAATCATATTGTGTACGTATTTTCCTGCTGAAAATTATGTATTGGAACTACAATATGTGCACAATAAAATGAATGGCACTAGAGATTTCAATAATAAAAACACCATAAATTGAATGGTAGTTGACATGAATTTCCTCCAGAAAATTTGGATTTTTTTATGGTAAAGATACATAACAACCCCCATTTTCTATCGTAAAAGTGACATTTACAATACATGCTATGGTGGAAAACCATAGGGTCTGTTGTTACTCTATCGTTTTAAACAATTGAAATCATGGTAACTACCATTCATTTCAGCGTGTTGTAACAATACATTCTGTTGTATCTCTATGATCTTTTTTATCAGGGCAACGGTGGGCGGAGCCAATGTTTGACGAACTGATCGTACCGTGTGTAGTGTTGTTGCACAAACATAGTGCGATTTCAAATGGGAGATGATGTTGGTGCAACCAAAGTGACATGGTGGTGCAACACGATTTGACAGTTCGTCATACGGTTGCAGAAACATTCGCTGGTTCGACCAACCTGGGGGCGGTGGCAATGTTGGTCAAACGGTTTGAGTAGTGTGTAGGGTGCCTAACACTTAAACTACTGAGGGGGTGAAAACTCCCGCGAACTACCAAGGGTCCAAAAAAAGTCGGAAGTCCAACTTTGACAAGGCATTTCTCGGCCGTTTTTCAACCGATTTCAAAACTTTTTTTTGCGATGGAACCGGACAGGTTTCAAGAACAGCGTCCATCTTAAATAATTCAAAATAGATGCGTCTACCCAAAGTTATTAAGCAAAAGGCACTTCCTACTTTTTTTGAAAATGCATTTTTTGCGCACTTTGATCAATAAAATAAAATTTAAAGCGATGGCATATGGTTTTTTCGACCCTAAATCATGCGTACAGCCAGAGTGAACATGTTTATGCAAAAAAAAAGTGATTTTTCAATACACTGATATTTTATTTCACTGAAAAAACTGTCAAAATACCCTATTTTTCACATAAAATATGTAATAAATCAAAATTTAAAGCGATGACATGTAGTTTTTTTGTTCTTAAATAGTTCGTAGGATTGTACTGGACAATTTTGACTAACAATAAAAATGTTTTAGTTACACTTGTTTACTACGCCTCTAGCGTAGATGCACGCCGCCCATCTAATATATCGACACACACTAGCCCACGCAGGTATGGTACGCTACCTTCGTTCCTGAGGACGATGATCGAACGTCATGAGGTGAGGTATTATAGATAGAACAATGAAAAGTCATAGCAGAAAAAACAATAGGGGGATTCACTTAACAGCGTAAACTGATTAAACTGATTAAACATCGCAATCACCAAGGCAATCTTTGATTATTTCATTCGCAAAATCATGAAACATTTCAAATAAGCAGAAAATCATAGCTTACGCAGCAATTTAATCTGTTTAGTGAGTACCCCTAATATCACGTGTAAGTTGCGAACTCTATCCTTGAGTGAAAGCTAAAATTTTGTAATATCTCTAGCTATTATTTAACTAAACACTTCCTTACCGTAGTGCAAATTTAAGCAGGTAATATGAGTGCAATTGAATTATGAATCAAGTTATATTAAGTAAAAGTGAATTCTCTACAGTATTTATAGAACCTGTTGAACCTGTTGTGGAGTGCTCTAACCGTAAATTATATCTTAAAAGTAAACCTACATGCAAAGGTAAAATACTATTTGGTAAAATCTAATGAAATACTTATGACTAGATTGTTTTAGTACGGTACAGATATAATACGGTGAATTTGTGACTAGAACGACTAAGACTAGACACGAACACAATCGACCTTTGTGAACCCACGAACATTCGCACAGCGGGACTAAACGTAAGTCACAAGGGACAAAATACTAATTGAACATTTATCTCAACACTAATGAAACACATTTATTCTAAGATCAAAACATGAAACTAATGTAAAACATGTATACAATCAATTGCAGGAATATAATAATATCCACTTTAAACGTAAATCCCATACCTCCGGTCGTTTGTAGTGTTATTTATTTGGAAACACCCCCTCGTGCTATTATATGTTGGCAAATTCCCAACAACACTCTTATTTTGTTTTACCCGAAGAACTACGAAAATTCCATATTTTTTACACAAAGTAGTCAACAAAACTAAAATTAAAACGATAACTTGTAGTTTTTTAGCCTTGAATTGTTCTTAGTAGTTTGGGGGACATACTTGAAGAATAATAGTGATGTTTTCATTGCACTCATATTTTGATTTACTCAAAAACCATCGAAATTACCACATTTCTCACACAAAGTGGTTAACAAACAAAAATGGCTTACAATGCATTGCAGTTTTTTGTCTTGAAATTATCCGTGAAAGAGTTCAGGACATATTTGATGAACAATAGTCACGTTTTTATGACACTCTTAATTTATTTTACTTAAAGTTACAAAAATACCATAATTTTCATACAAAATAGTCAATAAACCAAAATTTCCAATAGAATGTACTGGGCATGATTTTGATAAGATTTGAAGTTAACATTACACTAATATTTTGTTTAATCAAAAAATGTACAAGAATATCACATTTTTACACAAAAAAAAGCCAATAAAAGCCAAGCTTTAAATCAATGACATGTAGTTCTAATACTTTGAATAATTTATCGTAGTAGTTGAGTGGATTTATTTGAACAATACTAGTGATGTTATATTACACTCATAATTTATTTTGCTCGAAATACTAGAAAAATACCACATTTTTCACACAAAGTAGTCAACAAATAAAAATTGAATTCAATACATGTGTTTTTTTGCTTTTAAATTATTCGTGAAAGAATACTGGACGTATTTGATAAACAATAGTGAAGTTTTCATGAAACTCTTAACATATTTTACAAAAAATCAAAGCAATAACATATAGTTGATTGGCTTTTAATTTTCCGTTAGAATGTACCAGGCATGCATTTGATAAAATTTTGATGTTAACATTACACTTACATTTTGTTCAACTAAAAAAACACGAATGTGCCCAAAAATGTTCACACAAAATAGCCAATAATCCAAAATTCAAAGCGAAAACATGCAGAATTGAAATCTTGATTTTTTTTGTACCAGTTCCAGGTTGATTACCTGGAAACAATTCAAAGGAAACCGGAAATCCTCGGGAAATTTTATTTAACAGGGAAATCTTTTCAATTTGTTTTAATTTGTGAATTTTAACAATGCTAACTCTTCGCTGTTATGAGATTTGCTTTCTTCCCGTCCGTTACCAAAGCACAGATATTTGGGGCTAATCACTGACTATTTTCAAGATTGACGTAGTTTCTATCAGGCCTAGGGGTCACGGGTGTTAATGGAAGGTCCAAAGAATATGATTGGTCAAAGTTTAGGCACAATTAAGAGTATACAGAAACAAGCTCACCAAATTATACGAGTTCCAGTACTCTTGAGGCGAAATTGTCGCATCCATTTGCGTCTCCTGAACATGAAATAGCAATCACCAAAAAATGCATGGAAATCCCGTACAAATGAAAAAAAAAGTTACGAACTTTACTGGTATGAATAAAACAAGTTTGCCAAAGTTAAGGTTAGGTTATGTGTCTTTAGTTGAGATATTCTCAGCTCGAGGCCGTCCCATCTGTTACTTTTCAAAAGTTTGTCTAGTGTTTATTTCTTTCGAATAAAAGCATCTACTACTACATCTTTGTAGTAGGAAGTGTCAAACAAATATTTTCCCGAAATGCTGAAGGTTCTTATTGGAAGCGTGTCGTTCCGTGAAGAAGTTGAAGAATCTTCTGGAAGATTATTCGAAAAGCAAATTAAATGAAGAAAGAATCTGTTCAACCGTGCTAGAGGAATAAGAAGAGGGCTCCTATATCTAGCACTCTAGCAGCTATTTTCGGTATGCTGTCGATTTTGATACGATGCTGCAAATTCCATGTACCTATGTACAAGGATGTTTCTAGAATGCAAAATATGTTTTTCCGTTTTTAACTGTTTCGTTAAGTGTGAGTATGACGACAATATCACTATTATTTATTTAATATATTAAGTGCACTCTTACGAACATTTTAATACCAAAAAAGTATATACTATCGCATTTAATTTTGATTTATATTTTTATAGATATATGGTATTTCTGTATTTTTTTAGTGACATATAATACGAGTAGCATTGAAAGATCACTGTTGTTTATTAAACAAATCTATTATTTTATTACGAATTTCTCCAATTTTTATTTGTTGAAAACTTTGTGTGAAAAATGCGGTATTTTCCTAGTATTTCGAGTGAAATAAGATATGACTTATAAAAACATCACCAGAATTGTTCAAATAAATCCACTGAACTACTACGATAAATTCAAAGTATAAAAACTACATGTCATTGATTTAAAGTTTGGCTTATTGGCTTTTTTGTGTAAAAATGTGATATTTTCGTACATTTTTTGATAAAACAAAATATTAGTGTGATGTAAACTTTAAAATGTTCTCAAAATCATGTCCAGTACATTCTATTGGAAATTTAAAGCCTAAAAACTAAATGTTATGGCTTTAAATTTTGCTTTATTGACTATTTTATATGAAAATTATGGTATTTTTGTAACTTTTTGAGTAAAATAAATTAAGAGTATCATAAAAACGTGAATATTATTCATCAAATATATCCTGAACTCTTTCACGGATAATTCCAAGACAAAAAACTGCAA
Organism: Aedes albopictus; assembly: GCF_035046485.1. Lineage (NCBI taxonomy): Eukaryota > Metazoa > Arthropoda > Insecta > Diptera > Culicidae > Aedes > Aedes albopictus. The sequence goes on along the minus strand of NC_085137.1, from coordinate 480,959,308 downwards.
TGCATTGTAAGCCATTTTTATTTGTTAACTACTTTGTGTGAGAAATGTGGTACTTTCGATGGTTTTTGAGTAAATCCAAATATGAGTGTAATGAAAACATCACTATTATTCTTCAAGTATGTCCCCCAAACTACTAAGAACAATTCAGTAACAAATTTTGAAAACGACGTATAATCAATGCTACACCATTGATTATACGTCGTTTTCAAAATTTGTTACTGAATTCAAGGCTAAAAAACTACAAGTTATCGTTTTAATTTTAGTTTTGTTGACTACTTTGTGTGAAAAATATGGAATTATCATAGTTCTTCGGGTAAAACAGAATAAGAGTGTAATTAAAACATTTTTATTGTTAGTCAAAATTGTCCAGTACAATCCTACGAACTATTTAAGATCAAAAAAACTATATGTCATCGCTTTCAATTTTGATTTATTGCTCATTTTATGTGAAAAATAGGGCATTTTAGCAGTTTTTTCAGTGAAATAAAATATCAGTGTACTGAAAAATCACTTTTTTTTGCATAAACATGTTCACTCTGCCTGTACGCATGATTTAGGGTCGAAAAAAACATATGTCATCGCTTTAAATTTTATTTTATTGATCAAAGTGTGCAAAAAATTGCGTTTTCAAAAAAGTAGGGAGTGCCTTTTGCTTAATAACTTTGGGTAGACGCATCTATTTCAAAATCTTTAAGATGGACGCTGTTCTTGAAATCTGTCCGGTTCCATCACAAAAAAAAGTTTTGAAATCGGTTGAATAAGGGCCGAGAAATGCCTTGTCAAAGTTGGACTTCCGACTTTTTTTGGACCCTTGGTAGTTTAGGAGTTAGGGTATATGTACCATTCCTTGGCCTAATTTGCAAGCCGCCTTGACAATTTTGACCATAACTCATGAATTAATAGCACTACACACTTAATTTGAAATGCCGGGATCTCAGCATTTTCTCAAACTTTCGCCGAGATCCGCACAGCCGAGCGCTCGGCAAACAACAACATAACCGAGATCTCAGCAACTTTGACATTTCATTACTGAGGTTCGGCAACTGTTTTGCTGAGAATCAGCTAACAGATGCAGTTTTAACTGAGATATCAGTTTTTGTGTTTGCTGAGGAGTCGGCTGTGCGCGGAAAGCCGAGCCCGCGAATATTTTTTAAGTGTGTAGAAATAATATGTTGACCCTATTACACACTCTGGGCAATGCATGTTCCACCAATTGGAAGTAAACTAACGTAAATATTCAAGAATTTACTTAATTATGTTGAAAAGATTCGATGCGATGGTATGCAACGTTGGTCTATGGTACTAAAATTGGCCTATTAGTGGATACAACGTTGGCCTATTGCTTTCCATGCATTAGGTCCACTAAATATCTAATTTTTTCAATATTTCTGCTGAAGTATTATCTCTGTTTGTTCACCAATCTTACTTTTAAATTACATTTTCGGAGCCAAATTTTCAAAAAACTATAAATAAAGTACATAAACTAAAGTTCTTTTTTAATTTAGTATCGAAAACAATGAAACCCTATTATTGTGTTATATTTTTACAATCACCGCACACAAAATCTTTCTTCCTGTTCGTTCTTTCTGGTTCTTATGCACGCAATGTTTTTGACGTCATTTTACGGATGGGCCAAGATTTGGGTACATAGTGAAAAAAATGTCCTCAATATTCGGCCCACATTCAATTTGTAAAATAGTTATTAATCGTTGAAAACAAATACACAAGTTCAAAATAGCATCTTTGACCGTCGCTTCAAATGTTCAGTTATTGAAAGGTCAGTTCGAAATGTTCCAGAAACATGCCATTTATGATCATGTGTATAGACTACCCACTAAGCCGAAGAATCATGGCGTCTACAAAAGTTAAACAAAGTGACATTTTCATTCAATTTTGATGTTTCAAAGTGCTAAAATTGAAACGAATTGTTACAGTTGTTTGGCGCATAGCTTTCCCAATATCCAGTTATGCGTGTTTGATTGAGTTTTTGGTTTACGGTGAGATATGTCGAACGAGGGGACTATGCCAACGAAGCATCCCGATACCCTAATTATTCAATTTCAAAAGTGATAATTCCAGTTCCACATGTATTGCGTTACGGTATCCATAATCTAATTATATTCAATCGTTTAATTTGGGGATGCCGTATAACTATTATTTAACAACTGCGAAAAGGCTGAAAAAGCGCCTTCTCAAGATGTTATTCGGTTAGTGGTTACATAGGAGCCGAGAAAGGAGCTATGACTTCGTGGCATAGAAGCTGCTCGCACAGCATATATGTACATGTGGATTAAGTTCGCCAGATTCATTGGTATAGGCCTTGCATAGAAGCTTCCGTCCATATGTACAACACAGTAACTCAGCATCAAGCCGTATTGAGGACGCTTTGTTGACGTTTACATTCATAATAAATGTTAGTTGGGTACTTACGTGATGCCCTGCTTCTCTTTGGCGGTTACATCCCCGAAGAGTTCGCTCATACTCCTTCGCACCAGCTCGACCGTCACGGTTACGATGGCCCCGGCAGTGACCACGTTCGAGTTCTCGTCGTCCACCACTTCGCATTTGACGGAGAAATCGATCAGCGGCATCCTACCTAGCACCTTCATCACGTTCTCGTATTCGAAGTCGCTCAAACTGCGCAGAACCAAGCGGCTTTCCTCTGCCGGTAGTTGTGCAAACTGCTGTAGATTGCGAATTGGAGGTTTCTTGGAGATGAAATACCGAAGGTGCTCTTCGGTGACGTGCGGCAGCTGGAGCAGTGGGTTTTTGAACTCCCACAGACCTTGGATGATCATCGGCGACAGCTTCATGCAGTTCTCGATCGTTTCGATGGTCGGGAGCTTAGAGACTGGGTTGTAAAAGATCAGTGAATTAGAAGATTTAGATAGAACAAAGATTTACAAAACTCAGAACTCACTCCGTCTGGCGTAGGCCAACATGATCAGCTGATTGACGCAGCTAACCATCTCCTGGATGAGGTAGGGACACTTTTTCACGATGAACTGCCGGTCCTTATCCAGCGTATGTGGGTTCAGTGCCATCCGGCTGAGATGGGCGTGCAGAATGGCGCGAGCCTTGATCGAGTACATCCGACACAGTGGCAATTCCTTACACTTTTCGTTCAAGTTCGGCAGTTGTTTGATGAGCTGAAAATATATTTATTTGTGAGCAATCTTTGAAGAAATGGCGGAATGAACTTCAGAATAGTCACTCACCATCGGCACCTCCTCGTTATCGGACTGTCGTTCCACCACCTGGGTGTTGTGCCGTTTATCATACTCCAAACTGGCAGCCAAAATCATCACCACTCGCTTCAGGGCCATGTGCGGTGTTTTGTGGAAAAAGTAGAAATACATCTGCGTGGTGTCTAGCAACACCTTGTCACCACTGTAGCGAATCGATCGATACCACCAGGTGCCCACCACGGTTGGAAGGGCCACCATAAATACCAGTGCGTACAGTCCCAGCACCCAGACGGAATTCTCCTTTTCGACGATCCACGAGGGCAGTGCAATACCGAACGACGTCGCTCCTGGGCCATCCGGATTGCCGTACTTTTCCCAGTTCTTTCGCGCTTCATCGTCAGTCAGAGCTTGGTAAGCCTTGGTCAACTTCATGAAAGCCTTCTCGTCACCAGTTTCCTTATCCGGATGCAGAATCACCGACAGGGTACGATAAGCTTTCTTAATATCCTTCTGGGAGGATCCCAGTGGGACACCAAGAATCTCATAAGGATCAAAGTTGGACATCTCGTAGTCGAACTGGGATACTTTATACGTTAGAAATGCGAGCAGGGCCCATCCTCCGATGATAAGCACCTTGACGAAGAATGCCTTGACGCCTTTGTACGGGTCGGAATGTGATATCAGTATGCGTTTTTTGTTACACGGTTCGCACTGGCATTCTGCTTTGAATCGCTCAGGATCTGGAATAGACGAAAAAGAGGAATATTTGAAAATAAGAATGGTTTGAGAATGGGATTTGAATATCAGATACGATTTTTAAAAGAATGTCTACGTTAAATTTTGGACAACAAAAAATCATCAAATATAGGCCAAAACTTAAGAATTTATTATTGATGCTATTCCTTTACATGCAAAATGTTAAGCGCCTTCAGACGATCTGAAAGCTATAACTTTTGTCACAAGGGTCGGATCGCTTTACGGTCTTCGAGAAATTTTTCCGACACATCCAAGGCTACATTTTGACATCATCGGTTACATAGTTGAGGGAAAATTCAAACCCCTTATGGGAAAAATGCGAAAAAGTAAGTTTTCCTATACTAAATCCCATACAAACTTCAATCCCAACGCGAGATACACTGAACGAAAACGTCCGCCGTACCTACAAAGAATGATTTTTCATTCATTCCGATACAAAACCGCAAAATCTCAATTTTGAATGATTTCACAGCAGAATGATTTTACTGCCTTCGATTGAATCAAAATCATTCTGTTATAAAACTAAAAATGACGCAATTAATGGATGATTGTTCGCCCGGGGTTTGTTGTGAATGATTATCATCACAAAACCATCGGAAAGTATTTTCCTCTATGCCTCATACCGAAAATCATTCAATCACTGAACGAAAATCCCCATTGCTCAAAAAATGAATCCTCACTTAATCATGTGCTCAATTGGTGATTCCTAAAACTGTTTGTCTGTATCATAGCTATTGCTTTAAAAGATGCTTTTCCTTTGCGATCTTTGCGGACCGCAAGAGGTATTTCTGAATGGAACTCTGATCCGTTTAAGTTCAAAATATCTCAGGATAAACCAACCTTTTGTATAGTTACGAATCTCTAGCATCCGCCCAAGAATTGTAGGCTTCTTCTTCTTCTTTATGACTTGACGTTCGCATTGGAACTTGGCCTGCCTTCAGTGTTCTTAGAGCACTTCCACAGTTATTAATTAAAGGGCTTTCTTTGTCTGTCATTGCATGAATTTGTACATTGTGTGGCAAGTAGGTACAATGATACACTATATCCAGGGAGTCGAGAAAATTTTCCCGCCCGGAACGGGAATCGAACCCGCCGGCTCTTGATTGGCGAACCATAGCCTTAACCACTAGGCCAACTGGAGAATTGTAGCTATACAATCGATTTAGTGGGAACTAAAAAGCTCTGCTTACTTAACCCTTCAGGACGCGCGCTGTTGTAAAAAGTACAACACTCCCAAAAAACCTCGCTCATCGTATATAGCGCGAGCGCAGTGCAGTTTCGGTTGCCTGATGGCGCGCGTCCTGGAAGGTTAAAATCTCCAGGAACAAATGAGTGGAGTCTTCAGTGGAATTTCAGTATTCCAAACATGTTTTGAACTCTTGTAGTTTTCTATTGAGTATTTTTATAGCGTAAAATTATTCTATAGTTTTATCCCGAAAGGGTGCGTGCGTTGTATAAAGAATGAATGAGTTCTAGTTTTATCCAGGTTACCTCGTTCTGAAATGCTTGAAACGCATTGTCGATTATCACATCTGTGATGTTCGTCTGGCTAACATGCCTATTCATGTGAATTTACATGCCCCTCAATTTGGGATGCACACAGTGACTCTTTTACACAAAGTTGTATACGTTTTCAAAAAAGCACTCGTTCAAACGTAGTATTTGCTGGGTGATTTCATGAATATTAAGGATGCTTTCGATGACGTATCTTTCAATGGAATATTGAAAGTCGCTTGATGTCACAAGCTACCTCCAATGAGCTATAGGCTCTCTTTACGATTATGCGTTTTACAGTGTCCTTTTCAGGGCACTGATTAAGCCCGTCGTGGTATGGACTATAAGCTCTCGTTGCGCTTATGCGTTCATTCTAGGGCACCCCTTCCTATTTCATCAACTTTCCCTTTCCTAATTCCCATTCTCCCTCAGGTAGATGATGAAAAATAGGCTTAAATATGTGGTGATGACACAAATGTCCCAAATGGAGGATAACGTGCCTCTGGAGCCGGCCTTCTGATACCTCCTCTTATTCCTCTGGCATGGTTATCTAGATTCCTTCTTGGGTTTCAAATAATTATTTGAAGAAGTCTTTATTTAACAGTAAACTCTGTAGATACAAGGCGATGTGTCAAAGTACATAGTGATAAGCAGCCTGTGTCCCAATTGGCATGTCACATCATAAAGAAGTTGTTTAATTTTGGAAAATAATTCAATAAAAACAGAGGTAAGTGATCCAAGAAGACACTGTTGCAAACTGACCCGGAAGGTTACGGTAGAAAGTATGAAAATTTGTTTTTGTAGTAAGGTTTTATTTATCTGTAGTAAGGTGATCTAACTAACTAGGTTCTCGTTAGTGTTATATCCTATAACTAACTTTTCAGTAAATACTTTAGTTTAATTCTTAGTTTAAGTTAGTATTCAGAGATCTTTCTAGTATCTATAATAAAAAAAACACCAAAAATTGGGTTTCGTCTAGCGTTGGGCAATTTTGAATCGATGTTTGCAACATCGATGTTTTTGTTCCGATTAATCGATTTTTTGAATCGATGTTGAAGCCCCACGAAATCGACCGAATCGATTTTTCACATTCGATTTTTCTTTGGATTCAAAAATATTAAATTTCTTTTTTTATCAGAATGCACTATAGAATTTTACAATAAAAAAATGTACATAAAATGGAGGGTCTACTACTCTACATATATAATCTAGGGTCCACTAAATCGAGGTATACCTGTATATATCAGGTTCCCTGGGAAATTCCTCCCAGGAGTCTAATGTCGTTTTTGTTTTTGCGGCGGTGCTACACCGCTTCGTGCTACACTTTTCACTGCAAAAACGAACATTTTCGGTGCAGTTGCATTGGTGTGCGTGAATAAAAACCAAAATATTTACAACTTTGCAAACGCTGATTGGTGAGTATTGTGTTGTTCTTTGCTAAGTATTGTGTTGTTCTTTACAGAGAAGAACATTAATCAAGACAACTAGATGATCGGCATTGAACCACAAAAACCCCACAACAATTGGTGAGATATTTCCAATATTATTTATTTATAAATAATTCTACTTCAGTATATTTACTATATAACTGCATATAAGTTGAAAATTCGCTATTTTCAACATCCTTTCATCTATTGGAAGATGCTTCAGTTCTGGGCTCTTTCTAAATTGATGAAGGGATTTATAAATGCTTGCAAGGACTTGGCCAGGTGTGTGGAGCTGAGTGAATCTATGACATTGTAGATAGTAGCGACATCAGCAATGTCAATGGAAATATTCAGCTTTGCAACTCCATCCAAGATTTGTGCAAGTATTCATGCTATGCTATGCTATGCTATGCTAACTTTGCAAACGCTGATTGGTGGACACGGTGTACACTCGCTACACTCTCGAATTTTTGAGTGCTGCACTATCTTGAGCGGTGCAGAAAAAGTGCTACACCGGTGCAGCACGAAATTAAAAAACGAACACTTTCGGTGCAAAAGTGCTGCACCGGTGTAGCACCACCACAAAAACGAAAACGACATAAGTGAATTTTTCTCAGGATTCTGGGTCAGTTCATCTCTGAGTTCCATTTTTTTTGTTTTTGAGAATCCCCTCTCAGGATTCTAGATAAATTTTTCTTAATAATGTGGAAGATCCCTCCTTAGGATCCCTCTCAGGGTTCTGCGGCAATCTCTTTCAGGATTCTAACGGGTGTCTTTCTATACTACAGGAGAATTTCTCTCAGGATTCTAGGAGAATACACCAGGGAGTTCTGGGGATATCCGTCTAAGCATTCTGGGAGAATCCCGAGAAAAAAACTTCTGATTCTGAGACAATTCATAACAGGAGAATCCATCTCGGGAATCTGATGAAATTCCTCAGGATTCTGGAACAATTCCTCTAAAGATTCTGAGAGAATCCATCTCAGATATCTGGAGTAATCTCTCCCAGGCTTCTAGGGAAATCCTTAATAGAATTCAGTTAGAATTCCTATTGGAGGGGTCTTTCTCTCTTTTCTGGGATAAGGTTTGTCAGAATGCTGGTTTGATAATTTTCTGCATTTTGAAGAAATCTCTCACAGAATTATAGAGGAATCCTCAGTATTATGGAAGAGTTCCTTTAAACATTCTAGAGGATTTTTTCTGAAATGTATTATATGAGAATACCCATTAGAATTCTAGGGAATATCTAGATTCTAAGGGAATTCATTTCAGGATTTTGGGGTTTTCCCTACCAGGGTTCCCTAACAAGGGTGAAATCCCTTTCAGGATTCCTAGAAATTTCTGGGTTGATCTGAATTGATTCCTCTAAGAATTCTGGGAGACCCTCACTTAGGATCTCACTCAGAATTCGGAAGAAATCTTTCTCAGCATTCTCAGGAACTCCTCTCAGATTTCTTGGAGAATCATACGCAGTATTCTCAAAATGACTTTGAGGAATGTGAGGTATGTATTTTTTTGTGTTTTATTTGGGAAAACCTCTCAGAATTCCAGAGAATCCTTCTCAGGATATTGGGGAAGTCCATTCTAGAAGTGTTCGTAATCGTGATACCATCCATGGAGAATCCTTATCAGATTTTCGAGAAAATTCCTCTTAGGTTTATAGCTACATTTCTCTCAAGAATCTGGAACATGATGCCTCTCAGAATTCTGGGGGAATCACTCGTTAAATTCTGGGAAATACCTTCTGGGATTCTGGCAGAATTATTTTCAGCATCTCAAGGAATCCATTCATGATTTTAAAGAAATTCTGGGAGAATACTTAACCCTAAAAGGGATACCTTCATGGCCTCAGTTTCGTCACCTCGCTGAGTGTGTTCCATCAAAGTCGAGCTCTAAAAGGCGCCTGGGGTCCAATGGACCCCAGGTAACTCTTTTAGGGTTAAAAAGAATCCGGAATTCTCAGAATTCTGTGAGAATATATCTCAGGTTTTCTTTTTCAAAATCGCCCAGTATTTTGAGGGAACCTTTCTTAGGGTTCTGGAGTAATCCTTTCTTGGGGAATTCATTTTAGAATTTCGAAAATATTTTTTTTGTGAGAATCTCTCTCAGTATTCTAGATGAATTTATTTCAAGAATGTGGAAGAACCGCTCTCAGGATTCTGGGATAATCCCTATTAGGATTCTGGAACATTTTAGGAGAATCTAAAGGGAAAGCTTCTCATAGGATTTTGAGACAATCCTTCACAGGATTCTGGGAGCATTCATCTCGGGGCTGTGGAGCGGATCTAAAGTGATGGTTAGAACACTTGGCCATCACGCCTAGGACCTGGGATCAAATCCCATTCCCGACAAACTCGCAAAATGTGAGTTCTTTTTTCGGAAGGGAAGTTAAGCATGGGACCCGAGATGAACTAGCCTAGGACTAAAAATCTCGTTAATACAGATAAAAAAAAGTCTCGAGGCTCTGAGATAGTCATCCGACCGGTACAAGAAGACGTGGAGCGCAGCGAGCTAGGTGGGTCGACCAAGTGGAGGACGATCTGCGGACCCTACGCAGAGTGCGGAACTGGAGACAAACAGCCATGGACCGAGTGGAATGGAGGAGGCTACTATGTACAGCAGAGGCCACCCCGGCCTTAGCCTGATCGGTAAGGTAAGTAACGGGGCTCTGAGACAATCCTTCTCATAGATATGGAGAAATCTCTCTTAGGATTCTAGGAAAATCCTTAATAGATTTCAGTACATAGTACAAGAGAATTCCTAACCAGATACCGGAAGAGTCTTGCTTTCTTTTCTAGACAATGTCACTCACGATTCTATTGTAATCATTTTCAGCATTCTGAAGAAATCTCTCATAATTCTAGAGGAACTCCTTTCAGAATTCTGGAGGAGTCTCTTCAAAGATCCTGGGGGAGTTTCTATCAGCAGTCTGCGGGAATTTATCTTAGTACTATATTGGAAAACTTCTCAGAGTTCTGGGGAATCCCAGGATCTCAGGATTTTTCTTTCGATTCAAAAATATTTTTTTTGTTTAGAATGCACCGTCTCAACGTTATTTTCATTTTCGAATCGGAGTCGCGAAATGTTCGATGTACAATCTCAAATTTTGATATTAAATTTAGCTTGAGTTACATGCAGTAAACGAATCATTTCATAGTTTTATAGTATTTTAAAATATCGATCCATGTAAACATCGATTCAAAACATTCGATTAAATCGGTGAATCGATTCTGCTGATCTGATTCGAATCGATTCACAAAAATCGATGTCTCAGCCAGATTTGCCCAATGCTAGTTTCGTCTCCGTCTCATGCAACGATTAGTAACAATCTGAACCTGCTTTTATTCCTTACTCTCAAGTCTCTCACAAGACTCTTATTTGATAACACTCTTACAGTGTTTACTCAGATCAGGGTAGATACTACAGTTACCAAGCTTAGGCCAAACTTAGGTAGCGTTATTGCTTGTCAAGAATTTGGTGGCAACGAACTTTGATTTTTCACAAAATCCATGCATCGGATCTAACTTCGGAAGTGGTGCGCACCACTTCTGAAGTTAGGTCCGATGCATTGATTTGGAGAAAAATCGAAGTTCGCTCGCACCAATTCCCGGGTTTCGACCGGATTGATAATATCTACCTTTGTCATGCCAGTCGAGTCAAGTACAAGACACTGAAAACGACAGTTGAGGTCGAAATACGTATCTGTCCAAGGATGCAAATTCTTAGTGGAATTCAAAGGAACAGTACTAGAGGATAACTGACACTGAGGAAGATTAAAGTGGTAGTAGAAATACGCGTATCTGTCAAAGGATAAGCAAAATAGGGCGAAATTAAAAGGTACGAAACTGATTACACTCATTCGAAGAGGATATTCTGCTTAGAGGGTTCGAAAAGTCGGTACGAATGTGATACCGATTTGGCTAATCCGATGACTTCTCAAGAACTACTTTAAGTATAATTTTTTTTCCAAAGATTTGTTTCGAAATTTATTTGGAAATCTATCAGCGAATCGTTTCGAAATTACTTTGAAAATTTCTCTCGAAACTACTGAATTTCTACCGCAAATCCTTTCGCAGTTTCGAACAGAGTTCTTCCCGCGAGTTTATCAAAGGTATTTTCATGGTTTTCCGGGATAGCTTTTCAACAATTTCTCCCAGAATTTTTGCGAGATTCTTGCAGAAGTTCTTACAGGGATTTATTCCGGAGAGTTTTCCTATTTTTCTCCTGGATTTTCTCTCAGGATTTCCGGAAGCATATTCGGGAAGAGCTCTGGAAATACTATTCTATAGGATCCCCGTGAACATTCCAGAGAAAATCGGTACGAATTCCGGAATCCTCAAGGAATAATTCTGGAAAGAATTGTTCTAATCTTGAGTCGACACAAAATCGAAAGAACCTCCGGCGGGAATTCAAAAAGATCATAATGGCGTAGAAAAATACGAATTGAATTATGTGAGAAATCCTGTAAGATATTCCAAGAGGTATTTCTAAAAAAGTCCCAAAAGATCTGACGGAATTTCTGGAATTCTTGTAGAGAAATTTTAAAATTAATTTTAAATTCTTCCACGTAAAATTTTTAGCATCTTATCGAAATGCCGTAAAAATCTGCAAGATCTAGGAGCCCTCCCCTTATTTCTCTAGCAAGAACCTTCAGCATTACGAGTTAACTTTTTCTTTTGACTGTTCTTACATACATAAAAAGCTCATGTTTAAAATAAATAAGCAGTGCATATTCGACAACTATGTGAATAATTAGCTATTAGGTTAAATTCTCTAATAAAAAAGAGCATAAAAAATATATATTCGACAACGTTTCATCCATATAAACAATGCAGTAAAATCGGTAGATACAAAGCGATGTAACGAAGCACAGATAGTTGTACACTCAATCTGATAAGCAACCTCTGTCCCAATTGGCATGCCACACCATAAAGAAGTTACCTAATTTTGAACAAAGTTCGACTAAAAATTGTGGTAAGCGCAGACAAATACCCAAATACCACAATGGAAGTAATCCCAAAAAAAAAAAAACAAAAATCTTGTAACAATTTCATAATATCGTTACTCATTGCAAGCAGAGAACACGTCTTCAGCTCACATGGTAAAGTCACACGTCATGACTTGAGGCACAAGACTTCTGTCCTGTGCTGTTATCGTCGAAATTCGTTCAGCATAAGCACAATGCGCTGCTAAATGTAATGTCTCTCTCGCAGGTAAAGCCACCCACTTTGGTAGGAATTCAACACGATCCAAATGGTGGATGCACACAATTTTCCAGCGCTCCCAAGTGAAACAAAACTAATGTGGAATTGTGCATTCATAATAATAATCATATTTATCTTTATTTGGCGAGCATGGCTAAGGGCATCAGACACCTGGGTTAGCTAGCAGACTCTGGCCGTGCAATACAAAATAATTCTGCGTTGGACGACGCAAAAGTTACGGAGCGAAGAAAGCGAATGAAAAGTGAAAAGGTAAGGCAGGCACAGGTATAACTGTAAAGATTTCTCCTGCTAGTGCCTTTCCGATCGTGTTCGTCTGCTCGCGAGAGCAAGAAGACAACGGTGCAAAAGGCGCAAAGTTGTTAAAAGGCGGAACCGGAAAAATTCTACATTGTTATAATTCTAAGATCCAAACTTTTGAATTTGACAAAATATGTTAGAATGAGTCGTACTATCTTAAGGATGAGCGCTTTACCCTATCCTCCTCAGAGCATTCTGGGCAATGTTTTCTGACAGCTCATCATCACACACAGACGCACTAGGTCAAATGAAATGGACCGAATTCATCTCCGGAATCAACAGATTACAGGTCCCGCATAGGATGCGAACTCCCTGTGCAATTCCGATCCCGAACCCCACCTTCGCCACAGCCGCACACACTCACCTTCCTTTTTCTTCCGAGGCCAAAAGTAGAAAGTGGCCGGTATCAGTATCAGCGCCAGGAACGACAGGATAAAGTAAAAGAAAGTCCCTCCGCTCTCATCGTACTGGAACTTCTGGCCACCCATCTTCTTCCCCGACGATGTTTTCTATCTGTTGCTGTCTCTCCTCCCGCAATCCGTCAATGTTGGGCTGGTTCAGCCCCGGGAATCCGGCTGGATTTATGACACGACGATTTCTTCAAGCGATTCACACTACAACACGTTTGCTTCTTTCTCCCCCCGTGTCTACATTGGTGCGGTCCTCGGTTCGGACGGAAAACACCCTACTATTTCGGATCCACCTGCACCAGGGAATCACACTAAACTTCCTTTTTCCGCTAATCACTTTCCTGTGCCAAGCAGCTGCTCCTTTTTTTGCGCGACGACGACACTAACCACGGACGACGGTTCCGAATCCGGAGAGGCACCACGAACAAACTGACGGACGGACGGCGAAAAGAAAGCAAAACGAACACATCGAGCAAACTTTGACACGTTTTACGAAGCCCTGTGGGAAAGAGCGAATAACCGAGTGGTGTTGGGTCCAGTTTGTCGGCTTGGCGTATGTCGACTGCCGGGGCCGATGTGGTGTGTAAAATAGGGGTGCTAAAGTTATTATTATTATTATTATTTCACAGACAAACAGACGTCTTACTCTACTCACTTCTCATCGTTACCCTTTTTAACGGTTAGTTCAAAAATTTTGTAGTTCACAAATCGCTCGGTCACGGCGCTCGCATCGTTTTTGCTCCTGTTTGACGTTTGCTCACTACTGCCACCTTCTGAGTAGTTCGCATAACACAGCCTGGTTAGCATTGGGCAATTATGTTTTCGTAACGATGGTTTTTATTGCAATTTGTTCCAAGTGATACGTCTGTTTGTCTGTGATTATTTATTAAAGAGGTTTTAACTTGAGTCATTCGCCTCTGCAAAAACAAACTTAAAGTTAAGCTTAAATTCTATCTAACAACTGACATTTTTTCAAAAAGGTAATCAACTTTTCCTCGTTTGCTTCATCGTTGCTGAGAATGTTGCTGATGTCCGCGTCCAGCTGAGCTTCTCTTCTATCCTTTCTGTTTCGTACTTACGACAGTTAGCGAGGATATGTAGGGTCTGGGACCATTTGGGCAGGAGCACCTATTTTGGGCACTTGCTACTACAACTCAGTCAATTTCAAACCGATTGACTTGAATTTTTGTACATGGCTAGATACTGTGCCTAGCTCATCGTGTCTCAAAAATCAAGTCAATCGGTTGAAAATTGACTGAGTTATAGCAGCAAGTGCCCAAAACAGGTGCTCCTGCCCAAATGGTCCCAGACCCTATAACGGTTACCTCTTCTCCGCAAGCGTCACATATATTGCTGTCTCGGGAAAAGATGGTGCGATGAGAGATATTGGTATGCCCAATACGCAATCGGGTGATTGCTCGTCGTTCTTTGCTGCATTTCCTGTCCAGCCAGCGAATTGTTGTGCCTTTACTCTACGCAGGAAGCTCTCGTTAGAATTTCGCCATTCGCCTTCCCAGCTGTATCTGATGTATTGCTTGACAATTTTCTTCGCGTCCATTTATTTAATTTATTTATTAATTTAGCTTACCCTGCTACAACAAACCATCAGGTAGATCATTCCGTTCCGGTATGACTCTGTAGCCATAGGTAATCCTTGCGCTGATGGTGGGTACACAATCATCATCATCATCATCATATACAGAGGGTGGCCAAAATCATCGAAGTGTGCTGTGCCAGGAAGTGGACGTGAAATTTTCTCGCGCCGTCAATTTTGTACCTTTTTGTGATTAATGAAAAATTAGAATTATTTGCATCCGGTGTTTTTTTAAAGTTTTATCACAGATAACAGATGTTCATGCTACAGTAGACGTTCGCTCGGTGCAAACGGTTTAACTGCAATGCTTTTTAACTGCAAGTCCGCTAAGTGCAACAATTTTGCAGTTATCGCACCGCTATCTGTCAAAAACGAAACGTCAACAGAGTTGCGATGTTTTTCGGATGCACTACAGCTGCATTGCGATGTTTTTGAGTGCATTCTGGCTGCGTCCAACAGCATTTGACATCTGTTTGACGGCTGTCAGTCGTTGCAGTTAGAGAATTTCATTCGGTAACTGAAACGTAAACATGTTGCACTAATCGAACGTCTACTGTAGTACAAATTTTTCGCAGAATCCTGTGTAAATGTTCAAAACGATATACGTTGGCTCACTACCGCCATCTACTCAACTGATTGCGACATTACATCTAACTTGAATGCAAGAATAGTTCAAAGTTCCACTTTTATTCAAGATCGAACCCAACTAACAATCGCAAGCCGCAAACAAGCATGCATGCTGAACTATTGCTTTATAATAGTAATGATGGCTGAACTAAAATTATGCTGTACACATTACTGTACAAATGATTTATCAATTGAAAAACTAGCCCATGTTCAACCTTTCGTATTGGTATAACAACGGTAATGTAAAACACTTTTTGCAATTTCTCATCGTAATAGGCTGTTTTACCTCACGCAAATCTGACAGGAAAAGGCCTACTTTTCCACACCAAATTAACAGTGCTGTAATGGTTCATTACAGCACTGATTTGCGTTGCGTAATGAACCATTACAGCACTGTTTTCAGTTTTGGTCAACTTCTTGATGCTTTCTGGACACAGTTTTGAAAAATTGTGACAACTGCACAGTATAGCCTGTTATGTTCAGATTTTCTTAAACATGGCTAAGAACATCAGTGTGCAGTTTGATGAAAAAGTTTTGTTAAAACTATCCTCAAGGGTAATTTATGAAATTGCAAAAAACGTTGTACGCAACTCGGTGCAGAACTCGATTTTTCCAGCACTCGTCGTAATTATCCAACTCGGCAAGCCTCGTTGGATAAATGTACGACTCGTGCTGTAAAAATCGTCATTCTGCACCTTGTTGCGTAAACTACTATTTCAAGCGTTTAATAAGATTTTTATTCGACTCGCAATAATTCCTTTACAAAATAATTTAACAAGACCTTTTTCTGCTTCTTGTTCAGTTCATGTAAAAATTAGCACATGTAACTGTATAATTTGTTTTGCGCAAGTCAAATAAGCGCTTTCGTTTCATCTTACTTCGACTCAGAGTACAGGATAAAAAACACGTGTTTTTTTCTTGAACTGCAGCTGAATTAATGTGTTGTTCAGTTGTTATCCATAATGTTGTGCTAACTCACCACTGCTGAACAGGAGTCGAAGTTTGATCATTATTAAACCACGAGAAGTTTATGTTTTGATTTGAGCGCTGCAATCCATCATCACTAGGATGGCGCAGATAGGAAGGCATGCGGCTGGCAATCGATGGGTCTCGAGTTCGAATCTTGATTTAGGTAAATTTATGTGTAGTTATTATTTCACAAAAGTTGTTCACAGCATAAGTGCCAATTATAAACGCTCGTGGAAATTGAAAAATTTTGCTTTTATTTATTTTTGTTCTTTTTTGATAAAGTTGAATAACAGCTTTACTATGTTGTTGTTAAACGATTTAACAACAATCAGTTCAGTTGGTACACAACATTATGCTGTATACTTTCTCCAAATTTGTGTGAACAAAACCCGTACAAAGGTTGTGCCTGAAAATTATTCAAATGTTATTCAGCGTCATTCTGAATTAATCCATCGTAAAGGTGCTTGTAAAATGAGTGATTGCTAGTTGGGAATACAATCTTGAATGTAAAATTGCTTAGTGCATGCAATCTTGAAAGCGATCACTGACTATCGATCACTGCGCCATCTCTAAATGATTGCCACATGAGTTTCAGCTGCTCTTTACATACAAAATGGCTGTTGAGCATTTTTACACACATTGCCAATATAAGCATAAACGTCTGTTATCTGTGGTTTTATTGTCTGCAGCAGCCTCTCAGTGAACCGCAGATCTCGTCCATTACACCCGAGACTGCAAAAGTAGGCCAGAAATCCGCCCGTCGCAGTTCCGTTACTCGTCGGTGTGTGAGCGCCGCCATTTTGCCTGGAGCTTCGCGGCTTCGTCAAGTCAAGACCGCGAACGCTTGGCAGTTGAAGTCAACGGAAGGAAAACAAGCGAGAAAGAGAAAGTAAGGCCAACGCACAGTGGGATCATTCTGAAAACAGACGATCAAAACCTCTAAGAACCGTTAGACGACATTTTAGCATATAGGTGTCTTTGGAAGATATGTTCAGAAAAATCTTCTCTATTTTTGTGCATATTCACTGTATGGTAAAACTGTAGAGTAAACCCGAGCAAAAAAATATTTTTTCAAAATATTTTTTAGAGGGTAGATGTCTTCAGCAAAGTTATGGAACAAGTAATTTCAAGTAACTTTGCCGAAGACACCATATAGCTTGGGCTTCATTTTTTGGGAGAAAATATCTGGAGCTCGATTTGAATAGGTCGTATGTGCTTTTGTCGATTAAATATTCGATCAGTTGGATTCGCTTATCATAGCGAAAACCGTTGAAATTTAGCAAAGTTCATACATACAGCAGAATCCTCATAAAACAGGCTTTCTGTTCCATCATTAAAAGTTTGCAAAATATCTGCCATATTGCTACAATGACTAAAATAAACTGATCGAATTTTATATCGACAAAAGCACATACGACCTATTCAAATCGAGCTCCAGATATGAAAGTTTTAAAAAACAACCTCAAAATCAGTTTTTTGAACTTTTCCATGATTATATCGTAAAATTTTAACGTGAAATGTTCTACAAGTTTGTAGGTACTACTGAAATACACTATCTTGCCGAAGACACCAACTCTGTAAAATTAAAAATTGCTCCACTGATGGTTTATAAACCAATTTTTTTGAATATTTTTCACTATTTTCACTATTGAATATTTTTAGAATAGGCACTTTTTGGCGGCCGTGCTATCAAAATTTAAATGCTTTATTATGTCCAGAATAGACCAAAAGTGACTTAACAATCGGGTCTGACAAGGCACTTTGATTTCTGATTCTATTTTAATAGTCATTTTTCAAAGAAAATGATCACAAATTTCATACAAAACATTTAATACAAACTGAAAACTCACGAAAAATTTCGACATTAATATTTGTTAATCCAAATAGTATTCTTGTTGAAATAGTCTACATTTCTAACACTGTGGTTGACTTAAAAATATCGCTTTTTAAATTTTGAGATGAGCTTTTAACATTAATTTAAAACTGTGTTTTTTATCTATTTTTTTTTATTGCAATTCTCAATGTATTTGTTTATGCTAAAATTCATACATTAATCAATCAACTAAAACAATGATAACTTTTTTTTTCATTTGCTATATTAACCCTAAAAGGGATACCTTCATGGCCTCAGTTTCGTCACCTCGCTGAGAGTGTTCTATCAAAGACGAGCTCTGAAAGGTGCCTGGGGTCCAATGGACCCCAGGTATCCTTTTTAGGGTTAACATTATAACTTCGGTTAAAAAACTAAAAAGGCGAAAATATAATGAACGCCTCTGCAAGTCTTGTGTTGAAAATAAAAAAAAAATAAACGAGTGAAACATTGTTACATCACATTGAAGTAGCCAGTATCTGTTAGAGATATTCTAGGTTGTAAATCTTTCGTCATGATGAAAATTCTTCACAGGTATTTTATTGATATTGGTTATGCTGTTTGATACTCTTTAAAATTTATTTTTTCCAGTTTTCAAGAACTGCGTCCGTTAGGTCGATTCCTGTCCTTAATGTTCAAAATTCCTTCGTCATAGACATATTTCCTTGGTTCATCCCTTGACAAATCCGCATCAAGATCACGGCTCGATTATGGATACTTTTCCGGAGAAGCCTTCAGTTTAAAGTTTTTGAGAAAGATTTCGTAGATGAGAAAATCACTCAAAGAGCTTTTCCCTCTTTCAAAATTTGTAGTTCAAACTAAATGACACTAACAGTTGAAATAGCCTATATTTATTTAACTTGTTTGTTTTTTATTCAGAATTACTACTCGGATAAACTAAAAATAATATCGAATGGTTGTATGAGATTTGTGAATATTTTCTTTGAAAATGACTATTAAAATAGCATCAGATATCAAAGTGCCTTATCAGACCCGGTTGTTAAGAGAATTTAGGTCTATTTTGGACATAATGAACCATTGAAATTTTGACAGCACGGCTGCCAAAAAGTACCCATTCAAGAAATATTCAATCATGAAAATTGTGAAAAATAAAAAAAAAAATGGTTTACTGGAGCAATTTTCAATTTTACAGAGTTGGTGTCTTCGGCAAGATAGTGTATTTCAGTAGTATCTACAAACTTGTAGAATATATCACGTTTAAATTTTACGATATAATCATGGAAAAGTTCAAAAAACTGATTTTGAGGATGTTTTTCAAAACTTTCATATTTTCTACCGAAAAATGAAGTCCAAGCTATATGGAGTCTTTAGCAAAGTTACTTGAAATTACATGTTCTACAACTTTGCTGAAGACATCTACCCTCTAAAAAAATATTTCGAACAAATATTTTTTTGCTCGGGTTCACTCTACAGTTATACCATACAGTGAATATGCACAAAAATAGAGAAGATTTTTCTGAACATATCTTCCAAAGACACCTACATATATGCTAAAATGTCGTCTAACGGTTCTTAGAGGTTTTGATCGTCTGTTTTCAGAATGATCCCACTGTGCGTTGGCCTTACTTTCTCTTTCTCGCTTGTTTTCCTTCCGTTGACTTCAACTGCCGAGCGTTCGCGGTCTTGACTTGACGATGCCGCGAAGCTCCAGGCAAAATGGCGGCGCTCACACATCGACGAGTAACGGAACTGCGACGGGCGGATTTCTGGCCTACTTTTGCAGTCTCGGGTGTAATGGACGAGATCTGCGGTTCACTGAGAGGCGGTAGGACCTCGCAAAGGTCTCGGTCTACTACGCGCACTCTACGGACTTCACCAAGGTCCTGCGGGCGGTTTGGAAACGAATGGGTGGCGCATTAGTGATGGGGGCGATTGGGTGATTCTGGTCGGGGAATTGTTAGGGTTCGTTCAAATATTACGTAACGCTAAAGGGGGAGAGAGGGGGTCTAACGCTGTGTTACGCTTCATACAAACTTTCAAAATTTCCCATACAAAAGTTGTTACGTGGGGGAGGGAGGAGGTCTAAAAAGGCCAAATTTTGCGTTACGTAATATTTGAATGAACCCTTACCTGGATACTTTTCAATATGCTGCTTCTTCCACTAACTTTCACTTTAGCTTATCTACGGCCTTTCAAACTCCAAATGTTTTTTCTTACGGTTTTTCAAACTCCAAATATTTTCTCAACACGTCTGTTCGATATTGTTTTGCGTTTGATAATCATGTGGAGCAATGGAGCTTGTCCTATCCAGAATCCCCGACCAATAGTTTCCCGCTTTGTTGCAATTCGCCCCACCATGGCTGCCTTATCCTTAGCCTGCGATGTCTGGTGGTGAGTAGCGGAACTGGGTGGTGTGGTTGCTAGTTGTCCGGTGGGCGGTGGGTGGTAGTTGGTGATGCTCAGCGGATACACAAACATCTTCTTGGTATTTTTAACATTGAAAACGAAACACTACACCGCGAAAATCTCCCGAATCTCGGACAGACAGACACACCACTGACTGGTTACAAACTCATGACATTTTCTAAACTTGTAACATTTTATCTCCTGTGATACTGTTTGGTTTAAGGTTAGAATAGTAAATTGCATGTACAGCTTAAGACTTACTGTGATACAATTCAGTGATATTAGACTAGTTCTTACTAGGCAAATGAGCAATCTGAAAATTAGTTGTAAGTAGATTCAGATAGTATGAAATTAGGGTCTCCAGTTAGCCTAGTGGTTAAGGCTATGGATCGCCAATCCGGAGACGGCGGGTTCGATTCCCGTTCCAGTCGGGAAAATTTTCTCGACTCCCTGGGCATAGTGTATCATTGTGGTTGCCTCACAATATACAAATTCATGCAATGGCAGGCAAAAAAAGCCCTTCAATTAATAACTGTGGAAATGCTCAAAAGAACACTAAGTTGAAGTGAGGCAGGCCAAGTCCCAGTGGGGACGTAGAGCCATAAAGAAGAAGAAGAAGAAGTATGAAATTAATCCATCGAAAATATCAAATTACTTTTAAAAAGAAAAAAAAAAGGCGCGAACACCGTCTTCAGCCAGAGGCTGTACAGACTGAATGAAACTTAACACTAGACAAGGGACACACGGAGCATGCACCAGTGGATACGGAGAAGAAGCTATACCACTTGCGTGCACAGGGGGGGCAAGGGGGGGCACTTGCCCCTCCTTCTATAAAAAAATATATGCACCATTTTTGCAATTCTTGCACCTTGGATCTTACCACGCAATGTTGAGAATCACTGAGCCATGGTGCACCATTGACACATACAATTTCTTAGTAACTCATGCACAACCATGATGTTCTCAGAATCATCTAGGCTGAACTCACGCACCATCTTCTAACTAATCAGTCATGTCAGCACCATATTCGAATAACATGCACCATTTTGGCATTTCGTATTCCAAAACTGTATTCAATGTACGTGAACCATGGTGACTTCGGCACCACATTGAATTCTAAGCATTATTTTTGCAATTCGTGCACCTAGCCATACAAAATAACGAGTATCACTGAACAACAGTGACGACTAATACAGCACACTAACATTATGCACCTTTTTCAAAGCTTTCAATACACCATCATGATGTCCACAGAATGATCTAGGTATCCACGTATTATGATGATCGTATGAAATGTCTTTTTATCAATTAAGTATCTAATACCTCATACTGATATGCACCATCATGAAACTTCATGCACCATCACAGCTCTTCAAGCACCATTTCAGCGTTTATCATATCATCTAGGCATCTGAAGCACCGTAATGCCGTGAGCATCACATAAAATACATTTTTTTGTATGCTATGCACCATTTTTGCAATTCGTTCACCTAACCATATTGATAAGCTTTGAAAAACGGTGACAACTAATGCATCATCTAGCATCATGCACCTTCTTCAAAGCTTTCCAACCACCATTTTGGCATTCACTATATCATCTAGGCATCTAATGCACCATTATGATGTGGTTCACAAGTGAATTTGATGCACCATTTTGGTCTATGTTGATTTCTGTGCCGTATTGAGTTTCCTGCACCATTTTTGCAATTCGTGCACCTACATATGGAATTTGTTGAGTATAACTGAATCATGGTAAAACTGCATGCACCACCATGATGATCACATAAATATCTAAGCACCATCTCACGCGTCATCTAAGCATTTAATTCACATTTGAATTTCATAAGCTCCATTTTGCCATATCGTACACCAAATTGTATTCCATGTACCTGATCCATGTTGACTTCCGCACCACATTAAATTCTATGCATCATTTTTGCAATTCTTGCATTTTGGATCTAATCACCCAATGTTGAGAATCACTGAATCATGGTGGCAACAAATGCACCCCTGATACATACAATTTTTTAGTATCTCATGCACACCCATGATGTTCTCTGAATCATTTTTAGGCTAATCTCACGCACCATCTTTTAACTAATCAGTGATGTCAGCACCATATTCGAATAACATGCACCATTTTGCCATTTCGTATTCCAAATCTGTAATCCATGTACGTGAACCATGGTGACTTCGGCACCACATTGAACTCCAAGCACCATTTTTGCAATTCGTACACCTAGCCGTACACAATGTCGTGTGTCGCTGAATAACGGCGACAACTAATACAGCACACTAACATCATGTACCTTCTTCAAAGCGTCCACAGAATGAAATAGGTTTCCACGCATTATGATCTCATGCACTATCTTTTAATCAACTAGAAATCAAATGCATCATCCTGATATGTACCATCGTTAAATTTCATGCACCATCAAAGCTTTCCAAGCACCATTTTAGCATTTATTATATCATCTAGGCATCTGTGCACCATTATGTTGTGAGCATCACATAAAATACTTTTATTTTGTATTCTATGCACCATTTTTGCAATTCGTGCACCTAACCATGCAACAAGTTGATAATCTTTGAATAACGGCGACAACTAATGCAGCACACTAGCTTCATACGCTTTCTTCAAAGCTTTTCATGCACCAAATTGGCATTCATTATACCATCTAGGTATCTTATGCACCATTATGATGTGGTTTACATTTGAATTTGATGCACCATTTTGACATTTCGCATACAAAATAGTATTCCACGTACCTGTAACATGTTGATTTCTGTGCCACATTGAGTTTCCTGCACCTTTGCACGAATTGCATGTGGACCTTAATATGAAACATGACGAGTATAACAGAATCCTAGCTAATGCACCATACATACATCATTCATTCCATGCACCACCATGATGTTCACAGAATCATCCAGGCACCATCTCACGCACCATCTTTGAATCAAATATGTGTCTAATTGCACCATCGTTAAACTTTATGCATTACTAAAGCTTTCAATGCGTAATCTTGGCGTATATCTGTAGTAATCCGTGAAGGCATTCCAGGAGAAATCCTTGGAGAAATTTCAGGAGGAATCCTTGAAGGACTTTCTAAAGGAATCCCTGAAGGCATTACTAAAGAAGTGCTTGAATGAATTCTTGAACGTAGCTCTCAAAAACTGTAAGAGGAGTCTAGAGAAATTCGTGTAGAATTTGCAGGAGGAACTACTAAAGGAATTGCTGGAAAAACTATTGAAGGAATTCCCTGGAGGCATTTCTAAAGGAATCCTTGAAGAATTTTCTGGGGGAATCTGTAGAGGAATTATTGTAAGAATTCATGGAGGAATTTGTGGAGAAATATTTCGAAAAACTCCTGGACAAATTTCTGGAAAAGTTCCAGCAGGGGCTCATTAACGAACCAATGGAGTAAACTCTGGAGGCATTCCTGGAAGAATCCCTGGAGAAATTCCTGAAGAATTTCTGGAGGATTCTCTGAAGGCATTCCTGAAGGAATCCTTGGGAGAATGCCTGGAGGTTTCCTTGTAAGAATTCCTGGAGGAACTTCTGGAAGAATGTCCGGAGGAATTTCTGCAGGAATCCCTGAGGAAATTTCTGGAGGGACATTTGGAGGAGTTTCTAGAAAAATTCCTGGAGGAAGCTATGAGAAATTCCTGGAGAAATCCCTGGAGGAATTCCTGAAGGAATCCGTGAAGGAATAACAGGTTGAAACACTGGAGGGGTAACAGAAGGAATCCATGAAATAATTCATGGAGGAATACCAGGATGAATTGCTGGAGGAATTCCTGAAGGATTTTTTGGAAAAATTCCTGCATGAATTTGTGGAAGAATTACTCGAGGAATTCAATGACGAATCATTGCAGAAATAACTGGAACAATCTCTGGAGGAATTTGTGGAGTCATTTCTGAAGGAATTTTTGGAAGAATCCGCGAAAAAAATCTTTAAGGCATGCTTTCAAGAATCATTGGAAGAATTTCTGGAGGATTTTCAGGAAGAATACTTGGGGGAATCCCTGGAGACATTCATAGAGAAAATCCTAGAGAAAGCTTTGGAAAAATTCCTAGAGAAATCCTAGGAGGAATTCCTGAAGGAATCCGTAAAGCAATTCAAGGATGAATCCCCGGAGAATTATTAGAGAAACTTTTGGAAGAATCCCTAGAGGTTTTTCTGGAGAAATTCCTAAAAAAAATGTAGGAATTCTTGGAAGAATTTCTGGAGGATTTCCTGAAGGAATTCTTTGAAAAATTTCTGGAAAAATATTTGCGGCTTCCTGAAGGAATGATTAAAAGAACTCCTCGAGAAAAAGAATTCACAGAGGGATTTTTGAGGAATATCTAAAAAGTCATTGATGAATCCCTGGAGGAATTCCTGGAGGAATTCCTGGAGAAATTCCTGGCGAAATCTATGGGGGAATACCTGATAAAATTTTTCGAAGAATTCCTGGAACAGTTCCAGGAGAAGTTGGATAAATTCTTGTAGGAATTCCTAGAGGAATTCTTGGAGGAATCCATGAAGAATTTTTAAGATAATTTTCTGGAGCAATTAATAGAGAAATTTTTAAAGTTGTCCCAGGAGAAATTTCTGGAGAGACTCCTTGAAAAATTCCAGAAAAAAATCCTGAAAAAATGTCTGTAGAAATCCCTGGAGAAATTTCTCGACGAATTCCTGGAAGAGTTCCGGGAGAAATTTCTTCAGAATTTTCTGAAGAAATCCTAGCAGGAATTCATTTAGGAGTCCTTGCAGAAATTCCTGGAGGAATCTCTGTAGAAATTCCCGAAGGTATTCAAGATGGAATTAACGAAGGAATTTTTGCAGGAATAATGGAGGAGTTCCTAGAGGAATTTCCGAAAGACTTTTTTGAAGAATTTTTTGCGAAACATTCATGGAGAAATTCCTGGGAATTCTTGAGGAATCTCTGGGGAAATTCCTGGAGGAATCCATGTTTGAATTCCGAGAGGTATTTCTGGATAAATTCCTGAAGAATTTTTTGGTGGAATAACTAGAGAAATTCCTGGATAAATTCTTTAAGAAATGTCTGGACAAATATTTAAGGCTTCCCGGAGGAATGTCTAGAGGAACTCCTCGCGGAATTTGTGAAGGCTTTTTTTGAGTAATTTCTGAAGAAACTCATGGATGGACTCCTGGATGAATTCCCGACGAAATTCCTGGAGGAATCCATGGAGAAATCCCTAAAGGAATTCTTAGAGAAATGGAGAATATCTAGAAAAAAATCTGGAAGAATCCTTAAAGATTTTTCTGGAGAAATTCCTGAAAAAATGAAGTAATTTCTGGAAAAAAATCAGGAGGATTTCCTGAAGGAATTCTTTGAAAAATTTCTGGAACAGTTTCGGGAGAAGTTTTTTTCTGGAGAAATCCGTGGATGGACTCTTGGAGGAATACCTACAGGAATTCTTGGGGGTATCCATGAAGATTTTTTTAGAGAATTTTCTGAAGCAAAAACTAGAGAAATTTTTATAGTGTTTCCTGAAAGTCTCTTCAATAAAGACAAATCAATCAATTATAGTTGTTCCAGGAGATTCCTGGAAAAATTCCAGAAAAAAATCCTGAAAAAAATTCTGTAGAAATCCCTGGAAAAATTTCACGAGGAATTCCAGGAAGAGTTCCGGGACAAATTTCTTCAGGATTTTCTGGAGAAATCCGAGCAGGAATTCCTTAAGGTATCATTGCAGAAATTCCTGGAGGAATCCTTGTAGAAATTCAAGATGGAATTACTGAAGAAATTTTTGAAGGAATGAATGGAGGAATTTCTGGAAGAATTCCCGAAAAAATTCTTTGAGGTATTTTTTGCGAAACATTCCTGGAGGAATTCCTGGAGAAATTCCTGGATGATTTTCTTCAGGAATCTCTGAAGAAATTTCTGGGAGAATCCATGTTTGCATTCCGGGAGGTATTTCTGGATAAATTCCTCCAGATTTTTTTTGAAGGAATTCATTTATGTATTCTTAGAGGAATAACTAGAGAAATTCCTGGATGACTTCCTTAAGGAATTTCTGGACAAATATTTAAAGCTTCCTGGAGGAATGTCCTCGAGGAATTAATAAAGGATTTTTTTCGATAAATTTCTGAAGAAACTCATGGATGAATTTCCGAAGAAATTTCGGAGGGATCCATGAAGAAATCTCTGGAGGAATTCCTAGAGAAATTCCCGGAAAAGATCCGGAAAACAATATTTTAGGATTTTCTAGAGAAATTAGTCGAGGAATTTTTGGAAGAATCCCTGGAGACAATATTGGAGAAATTCTGGCAGAAATTCTTAGAGAGCTTTCTGTAGGAATTCCGGCAGCAATCCCTGGAGGTATTTCATGAGGATTCCATGGAAGTATCCCTGGAGGAATTCCTAGAAGAGTTCTAAGAGAAATTGATTTAGGATTATGTGGAGGATGCCTTGAGAAATTTCTGGTGGAATCCATGGAGGGAGGAATTTCTGAAGGAATTCCTGAAAAAAATCCTGGAGAAATTCCTGGAGAAATTCCTGGAGGAATCCATGGAGGTATCCCTAAAGGAATTCTTGGAAGGGTTCCGGGAAACATTCCTTTAAGATTCTCTGGAGGAATTCTCACAGAAATTCCTAGAGGATTTTCTGGAGTAATTCCTGGAGGTATTTCTGGATGAATTTTTGAAGAAATTCATGAATAAATCGTTGAAGAAATGAATCCCTGAAGAAGTCCTTGAGAATTTCCTGAAGAATGTCCTGGAGGAATCCATGGAAGAATTGCTCGAGAAATTCCAGGAGGAATTCCTGGAAGAGTTCCGGGAGAAATTCCTTTAGGATTTTCTGGAGGAATTTGTAGAGCAATTTCTTGAAGAATCCCGGGAGGAAATATTGAAGAAATTCTGGCAGACATTCCTAAAGGATTTTTTCTAGAAAAACTTTCATGAGGAATCTCTGGAGGAATTCCTGGGGGTAATTCTGAAGAAATTTCTGGAGTATTTACTGGAGGAATTATTTGGGGAATTTCTGGAGAAATATATGAGGCTCCATGGAGAAATTCCTGAAGGAACTCCTCGAGAAATTTCTGAAGGAATTTCTGGAGGAATTTCTGCAGGATTTTTTAAGAATTTCTGAAGAAATTTTTAACGAATCCCTGCAGGAACTCCTTGGGAAACTCCTAGAAAAAGTTCTTGAGGAATTCTTTGCAAGGAGAAATCCCTGTAGTTCTGGTGAAAATTCCCAGAGGATTTTTTATAGGAATCCCTGGAGGAGTTCCTGGTAGAATTTCTGGCATTCTTCCTTAAGAAATTTCTGAAAGAATGTTTGCGGAGGAATTTTTGCGGATTTTCTGAAGAAATTCATGAATGAATCCTCGGAGGAATTCCTGAAGAAATGCCTTGAAAATTTCCTGGAGGAATCCATGGGGTAATTTTTCGAGGAATTCTAGGAGGAATTCCTGGAAGAGTTCCGTTTCATTTAGGATTATCTGGAGGAATGCGAGGATCAATTCTTGGAGGAATCCCTAGACGAAATATTGTAGGAATTCTGACAGTCATTCCTAAAAGAAAATTTCAGGAGGAATCTCTGGAGGAATTATTGGAGTATTTACCAGAGGAATTATTTGAGGAATTTCTGGTGAAATATATGAGGCTTTCTGGAAAATTAATGGGGGAATGCCTGAAGGAACGTCTCGAGGAATTTCTGAAGGAATATCTGGAGGAATTTCTGAAGATATTAATTATTGCATCTCTGGAGGAATTCCTGAAAAAATTTCAGGGAAAAAATCCTGAAGAAATTCCTAGGGGATTCCGTGGAGGATTCCCTGGTGGAATTTCTCGCGGAATCATTCGAGGAACTCCCGGAATTCCTGGAGGAGTTTCGGGTGAAATTACTTTAGGATTTTCTGGTGGAGTCCATGGATGAATTTCGGGGAGAAATCTGTGGAGGCATCTCGGAGGAATTTCTGGAGGAATGTCTGAAGGAACTACTCGGGCAAATTCTGAACGAATACCTGTTGGATTTTTTTCAGGAATTTCTGAAGAAATTTATGAATGAGTTCCTGCAGGAATTCTTGGATAAATTGTTGGAAAAAACCCTGACGAAATTCCTGAAGGAATCCTCCTGCGGAATTCCTCGAGGAATTCTTGGAACGATTTTCTGGAGGAATGCCTGGAGGAACTGCTGGAGGAATTTCAGGAGTTCTTCCTCGACAAATTTCTGAACGAATTCCTGGTGGAATTTCGGGAGGATTTTTTGTGGAATTTCTGAAGGAATCCATGAAGGAATTTCTGATGAAATTGTTTGAGAATTCCCTGAAGGAATACATGGAAAATCCTTGGAGAAATTTCTTGAGGAATACCTGGAAGAATTCCGTGAGAAATTCCTTTAGCATGTTATGGGGGGCATCCGTGGAGGAAATATTGGGGGAATTCTGACAGACATTCAGGAGTTTTCCTAGAAAAATGTCAGGAGGGATCTCTGGAGGCATTTTAGGAGTATTTACTGGAGAAATTCCTGGGGGATTTATTTGAAGAATTTCTGGAGAAATATATGAGGCTTCATGGAGAAATGTCTGAAAGAACTCCTCGAGGAATTTCTGAAGGAATTCCTGGAGGAATTTCTGGAAGAAGTTTCTGAGGAATTTCTGAAGAAATTCAGCAATGAATCCTTGGAGAAATTCCTTAAGAAATTTTTGGAAAAAATCCTAAAGAAATTCTTAGAGGATTGCTTGGAGGTATTCCCGGAAGAGCTTTGGAAGAAATTCCTTTCTGCATTCTGTATTCTGCATTCTGATTTTCTGCAGGAATCCGTGGAGGGATTCCTGAAAGAAATCACTGGTTGCATATTGGAGGAATTTCTAAAAAAATGCCTGAAGGAACCCCTCGAGGAATTTCTAAAGGAATATCTGGAGGAATTTCAGAAGAAATTTAGTATTGAATCCCTGAAAGAATTCCTGAAAAAAATCCTGGAAAAAATCCTGGAGAAACTACTGGAGGAATCTGTGGAGGATTTCCAAAACGATATTTTTGGAAGTGTTCCGGGGGACATTCTTTTAGGATTCTCTGGAGAAATGCTGGCTGAAATTCCTAGAGGATTTTCTGGAGAAATCCCTGGAGGAATTTCATGAGGAATTCTTGGAGGATTTTTTTTTTAGGAATTTCTGGCGTTATTTTTCGAGAAATTTCTGAAGGAATTTGTTGAGGAATTTAAGAAGGATTTTTTGAAATGATTCATGGATGAATCCCTGAAGGAATTCCTGAAGAAATTCGTTGAGAATTTCCTGGATAATTTTCTGAAGGAACTCCTGGAGGAATTTCTCAAGGAATTCCAGGAAGATATTCTTCAGAAATTCCTTTAGGATTTTCTGGAGGATTCCGTGGGGCAACTCCTAGAGGAATCCCTGGAGGAAATATTGGGGGCAGACATTTCTAGTGGATTTTTCCTAGAAGAAATTTCAGGCGGAATTCCTGGAGTATTTACTGGAGGAATTCCTGGAGGAATTATTTGAGGAATTTCTGGAGAAATATATGAGACTTCCTGGAGGAATTTCTGAAGGAATTATTGGAAGATTTTTTGAGGGAATTCCTGGAGGAACTCATGCACGAATCTTTGGAGAAATCCTGGAGGAATCTCTGTAGATTGCAATAAGGGTTCCGATCAAAATGTTCTATCTAGGAGTTCTGACATTCTCCTAGCATCATTAATTGTCTAGGATCAAAATTCTTTCACAACGACAATTTTTTTTTTTTCTATAATTGATGATTTTCTAGATATTCTCCATTGTATTTGATACGTTTATAAAATTTTATAAGAATCGAGATAATGACTTCATATTTGAATTTCGTATTGCTGGTAATGATTTCACCATCCGAAGCCTTCTCTAGAATCCCAATATGAAGTACTTGGTGATGTTGGCACCAGAACATGTTGAAACCCCTACTTGGGAATTCAAATTGCGTGTAACACCATCATTCTATTTTGCACCATGATCATACATATATTGCACCATTATTATAGTGCCCCCCCTAAGCAAGATCCCTGCGCACGCTAGTGAGCTATACTCGCGAAAAGTTTCATCGCCCGGAGCGGGAATCAAACCCTTACCCCATAGCATGGTGCGATTAGAAGCTTGGTGACCTTAACCGCACGGCTACGAGGCTCCACATGTCTTTGTACTACACTGTCTGGAATCCGAATCACTACATCTCTTCTATTTATTTATCTCGCACTTGACTTCTATGGCAAGGATCCATTAACCATGAGGGACAGTGCTGCCACCAACATATACGAATCAAAGAATCTTTATCTCATGTATACCGCTTTTAATTTTAAATTTCATTGTTGTACATAAATTAAAAAAAAAAAATCGATAAAAATCTTTGTTTTGGAAAATCAAATAAATAGAAAAGTTCATTTATTTAAAATTATAGCGAGAATCATCAAGTCAAATTTGGGGAAGTAGGATTCCAAAAATCAGAATCCAGCATAGAAATAGCTTAGGAAATAGCATTTTTCCATTCTTATGCCTGGTCGTGTTCACGTTCATTGACCCCGATGCCAATTGCAGCCGATTTACCAAAACCAAACCAGGTACTTACATTACGTTTGGTCCACTACTGGCTGCGTTTATTGCCCTACGCCTAGTTGTCTATCTATCCATTTCACGATGTCTCAATCAAAACGCAATACACCCATTCAAGTACCCGCAAACGTTGGGCAAAGAAGCAATCGGGCAGACCTACTCCGCGACGGACGACGCAGCATCCACCATAGACCAAGAGAGGATCGTATCGCGCCGAGCCGACAGCCGAAAATGCGTCCAAGTGACTTGAACGACTACGCGACTACTCAAGAAAGGAACCCCAAAAATTGCCGGCTTCATGTGCTGTGCATGTCAGCCACCAGCGAGCCAGCCAGCGTTCTCATCGAGAAGTGGAGTCCACGCGCACAAAACACGACACCATGTAGCTTCTCTATTGAGGGTAGGACTGAGGAGCAACCACAAGTGATGATTGATGACGCCAATTAAAGTTGATCATCACATTTGCAAACTCCCTCTTCTAGTAGTCGCATGAGCTATTTCATGCCTACCGAGCCTAAGTTTAGCCAGCAGCTCAGCAGCGTCATCACGATTGGCAGTGAATTCGGTAGCTCCACTTGGCCTGGAGGTCGTTTGAATATTTGGGTTAAATGACTTAATATTTGGCACGTTTAGTCAGCCAAGCATAATTTATCACAAAATTTGCGAAGGCGTATAGGACAATGAACATATGTAGGTGAATAGACAAGAAAATGGTTACTGTCGAAACGATGCTGTAAAACTGCTTGATTTTTCTGAGCGATGACTAGGTTTCCATAGGTTGGAATTTCCGATGATCATCGATGAAGGATGAGACTCATTATGAACGGAAGATCTCTAGACTAGTTAACTCAGTATTTAGGGTGGGTCAACATGGTCGTTTTACTGTTACCAAAAAAACTTAGGCCGTTTTATCGTCTACAACATAATAACAGTATTCTTTTTGCTAGTAGGCGTTCCGTTCTTACTGGGACAAAACCCTCCTTCTTAGCTTACTGCAATATTAGCACTGCCACAGTTATTAACCGAGAGCTTCTACTGCCAATGACCATTCTGCATGTGTGTGGCAGGCACGAAGATACTCTATGCCCAAGGAAGTTAAGGAGGTTTCCTTTACGAAAAGTTGCTGAACCGACCGGAAATCAAACCCCTCACCCTTAGCATAGTAATGCTGAATACCCACGCCTTTATAGCTGTGGCTACAAGGGCCACACAGTGATCCTATTATCAATGAAACCGTTTTGCGAGTTTTGAGAAAGCTCGGCTAACCATTAGTATATTTATTCAGATTTTTTATCCCTAAGATTTTCCATTCATGCATACATGCATATCTTCTTTTACCTTCGATCTTCATTATTTGGCAGCCAAAGCCAGTTCAAGCGCGCACATCGAGTAGCTATTATAAATAATGATTTTTTCTGTATGTTACATCCGTACCCTTTGCCCATTCGTGTGCGATTTTATTGACAATCGTTCAATTTTCAAATTAATTGCCCATTACGTAGGAGTTTCTAGCTACCGCAAGCTTAAATCAACATACTAAAGCTGATGTACGATTAAGTACTGATTAAAGGGGTCGATAGCCCAATAATTGAACAATATTCCCGTTTGCATTCTCAACAGTTCCCAGGAATAAAAATTAGTTCCTACTTGTTGTTTTCGAAGCGGAATCCCCAATTGAGTTATTAGCCGCGAAATCCGTTATTTCGACGCTTATTGCTCTTGAGTATGTTCCGAGTCCAATGAGATGAACTTTTGATCTGTTTTGTACGTGACTAAAAGGCTGCCTCTACCCACGCCGATTAGGCACTAAGCTACGCTATTAAAGGCTTTTACTGCTGCCCTGCCGAGCCGACACCACCCTGGACCGAACCCCACGTTAGTTGTAGGTTGGATGAGCAGACACGAAATATGTATGTACACGATGAACGCACCCGACTGATGGCTTATGTTTATTAACGAAGGTAAGTCGTACGTACATATATCTTCCGAAAACCGCCTTATGAGACTACCCAGGAATTAAGAAATCCTTATTATTCATAACTTGGCTGCTGTTTTGCAGTCGACCGGAGTTGGCATTGACCCTACGGACTTTGTTGCCAATGGCGTTTTATTTTTAAACGTCATGCTATGCTATTTTATGTTGCCTACATTTGTATATTTTCATGTTTTGGTATTATTTACACTCTTGTTGGTTCATTATGTGTGAAAAAATTGAAGTTTTAAAAATTTCTAATTTATTAAAAATTCTTGATTATTTTGATTAGATACTAGTGGTACAGACATAAAGTGTTCAAGAGTTAGTTGAAGCTTCTACTTTTCGAATACCACATCTCTTAACATTTATTACATCCCCTCGATGTAGAAGAGGATGCCAGCTTTTTTACTTGGGTGTGCCAACATTTCAATTTGATACTCAAGTATTTATGCGGTGATAATGTTGAGGAGGGTCACTGATTTTTGTAGCAGATAAAAACTAAGATAGGTTCTTCCTTTCCCTGTTGGGGAAATTTTGCCACCGCGTCCAATAAGCTGAATATTTGTGGCATGTCCAGGGGGAATGACACTTCCTTTGCTAAGTAACCGGAAAAAACCGCACTTAGGGGCTGTCCATTAATTACGTAAGGGATTTTTTACGATTTTTTGACACCCCCACCCCCCCCCCTTGTAAGATTTTTTGTATGAGAGCCCAAAAATTTTTGTATGGCTCGTAAGGTTTCTGTGCAGATACCACCTAAAGCACCCATGGCCTGACAGAAATTGAGTCAAGTGAAAATTCACCTCGCCATGGGGCCTGCTCGTCCACTTGGACACGCTCAATATGAGCCTGTATGTCCATCTACATTTGCTGGAGGAATCCCATTCTCGCTAGCACACATACCGCGTCCTTTGAGACCATGCGGTATGCGCTCACCACCCTAAGGCACATCAGCCTGTGGGTACACACAAGTCGCTTCACGTTTCGATTAACCACTAGCGCCTTCGACCATGCAGCGGCGCCATACCGTAGTATGGAGACCGCTACTGCCGCGAGCAGCTTACGCTTACTCGAGCATATGCCGAGCTATTTGACATTATCTTTGACAATGCCATTATCGCCATGCTTGCCCTTTTGCAGACATATTCCACGTGGCTTCCGAATTTCAGCTTATCGTCGATCATGCCCCCCAATTGCTTCAGTGAGCGCTTAGAGTTGATCGTGCATCCACCTGTGGTGACCACTGCCTGCTGTTCAGACTTGCGGTTGTTTACCACCACCACCTCCGTTTTGTGGTGCGCGAGTGTCAAACGTCTCGACCTCATCCAATCCTCCACTATGCCAATTGCATGAGTTGCTGTCAGTTCCACTTCCTCTATCGACTCGCCGTATACCACGAGGGTAATATCATCGGCGAAGCCGATCAGCTTTTCGTACCGGGCCCAGGATGCACCCCAGAGCTACCCCCGCGGTGATGTTGTAGCTCCTCTCGCCTTCCTCGGTGTCATAGATTAACACCCTACTCTGGATGTAGCTCTCCAGTATCCGGCATAGGCTAACCGGGACTCCTAACTGGTGTATTGCACATTCGATGGTGGCCCAGCTGACGCTGTTAAACGCATTCTTAACGTTCAGCGTGACGACCGCGCAATAGCAGATTCCTGTTCGCTTCTTTTGGAGCGCTGTCTCGGCCATTTTGGTTTCAACCCTAATAGCGTCCACCGTCGATCGACCCTTCCGGAAGCCGAACTGGTTATCCGAGAGACCAGAGTCATCGGGTTTCTCTGTAGTACAGACAGGCAGATAGGTCTATATGCCAACGGGTCTCCAGGTGGACAGTGGAATCAATCCTTGCCTTTTCCACCTCTCCGGAAATTCAACTTCTGTCTAGTCACATCTGCATAGCCATTCTGAACATGTCAGGGCTAGCCTCGATGGCCGTCTTGATGGCTAATGTCGGGATACCGTCCGCACCCGGAGCCTTGTTCAACTTAAGCGACTTCGCTATTGCAATGAGTTCGTCGTTTGTCACCGGGGCTACCTCGCTATGGCCGGTTTTGCCATAGGGAACGGGGGCCCATGGTCTTGTATCGTGGTGGCGCGGGAACAACGTTTCCACGATCTTCTGCAGCATCTCTGGGGAGCGTTCTGGGGGTACTGACGCGCCCTTCGTTTTGGCCATGACTACTCTGTAGGCATCACCCCATGGGGTCGTGTTGGCTGCCCGGCACGCTCGCTTACGTGCCTTAATCTCTTTATTCAGTGCCAGTTTAGCCACCCTGTAGGCCTCACTTCGTTTAATTCTATCCTCATCGGTACGAGCCCTTTGCATCCTTCTTCTAGCTCTTAAACAGGATGAGCGGAGCTCTGCGATTTCTGGACACCACCAGTACACCGGTTAGCGTCCATTTCTGGATAGGGATCGCCTTGGCATAGCGGCGTCACATGCACGGCTTTGGGTTCCGACTAGATCATCGCTGGATAGATCGTCGGTGTTACCCTCCATAAACAATCGCTCCACAAATGCCGGCTTATCGAATCGCTAGGTCCATGTTCCACTCTGTGTCGGATCGCCAGATGGTCACTATGCGTGTATCCATCGTCGACTCTCCAGTCCGAGCTAGAGTTTAGACCCGGGCTCAAGAAGGTCACATCAATGATGGACTCTGCACCATTCCTACTGTAGTTTTTTTGTCGCCTACGTTCGCGACATCCATGTTCAGTCTAGCCATAGCTTCGAGTAAGGCCCAGCCTCTCGTGTTAGTCAAGCGGCTACCCCACTAAATCGCCCAGGCGTTGAAGTCTCCACCGATAACCACGGGACTCAAACCCACTATTGCGCTCGTTAACGATTCCAGCATAGTACACCCCAGTAGTGCACCCCGTTTATCTTCGCTATTGCGAAGCCCTCGTGCGACGTGGATATTATTCCCTGGACCGGAAAACGACCGGTTGTACAGATCGCCGCTAGCTTGGCCTTATCCGCTACCCAGTTTCCGTTATCGGGAGGGATGCGGTATGGGTCCGATAGTAGGGCGATGTCTGTACTTGACTCCGAGACTGACTGCCACAGCAACTGTTGTGCGGCTTCACAGTGGTTCTGGTTTAGTTGTGTAACCTGCCTTATCGTTTGGATCTTCGACCTCCTCGCGTGCTTAGACATTTAGGCCCACCCGTCGTGTAGCCCTTGTTCGCCGTGCAAATCAGGCATGTTGGTGCAGAGTTGCACTCCCTGGCGATATGGCCTTCTGCTCCGCACTTCCTGCAGAGCTTACTCCGGTAGGGGCCTTTACATGCCCAGGACTTATGCCTTTGCTCAAAACACTTGAAGCATGCCACTAGCGGCTCGTATATACTGAGCGGGCACACTGACCAAGCTACCTTGATCTTGCCGACTGCAATCGCCTAGTTATAACCCAGGCGGATCGATGCAATTGGTACATCCATCTCACACTGCTGTTTTAGTGCGGCTGCGAGCTCCTCTACGTCGGCAATCTTGTCCAGGTTTTTACACTGGAGAGTTGCCTCCGCCGTTAGGGCTCTTACCTGCACCTTTTCGCCAAGTACCTCTTGGGCTAGTGCTTTATTGGCTGCTTCCTTCTTCAGCACTAGTATCATCTCTCCCGTCCTGGTGCGCCGGATGCTTCTTACATCCGCGTCCAACGGTGAGAGACGATTCTCGCCTCGCATGGCCTCCAGCACCTCGGCATATGTGTCTGCCTCGGTTTTGAAGACCAGCGCGTTACTTCTCGCTCGTTTGCGGGCTGGTTTCGTAGTTCTCATCTTTTTTCTTTTTCCTATCGTAATTCAAGGGTTTTCCTTCCCTTGGTCCGGTTGGCCTCCGTTCTTCCTAGGGTTGGCTTGCTGGGGCTTGGTTTCCCTGCCCCTTGCGCGCTTCGCAACCGGCTTGGCAGCCTGGTTACCTACGCTGGCCTTCACTTTTTCTTTTCTTCAGCTTGGCACCCGACTCTACCGGTCGCTTCTTGGGCCGCGTCTCCTCCGCAGGTTCAGCAGGCTCAGCAAAGAGGAAGCTGTCCGTTTGGGTGGACCGCTCTTCCCTGCTCGCATCAGCAGCACTTCGCTCTTCCACCAGGAGGTCGTACTCCTTCTTGGCCAGAGCCAGCGATTTGCGGAGCTTCAGCAGGCCCTGTTTCAGGTCCTTGCTGATGGTAGTCCGCCCGCTCGTGTAGCCGATCAGCTCGTCCAGCTGTATGGCATCTACCTACATCTTTGATAGCCCGCTCCTGTTGCGGTTCAGCGCCCGCGTGAGGTTCGCACTGGTCATCTGTGCTTCCTCCGTCGGCGCTGTACCGCTTCGTGCACCACTTGATCCACTTGAATCTCCTGCCGCTGGCTCGCTGGTGGGTGCACCAGCCTCTCAGAGTGGCGATCTAGCCAAGCCTTCACGCGCGAACGGGTTCAACGCCGCTCCCTCAGTTACTCCACACTCGACCACGTTGTGAGTGAGGGCTATGCACGTTTATTATGCTTAAGTTGAAGAATCGGCCCTCGATCCTCAACCTGGACATCCTTTCGTCGATCGGCCACCAACCAATCACACGCCTCTGCATGTCGTCCATCACGACAAAAGCTGTTCCCAGCTCACGTGTGTTGCTGCAACTCTGATAGATGGTATGATTAGCTCTGAACGTTCGCACCATGGATCTTGTCCAACACACCTCCTGTAGCGCTACGATGCCGAAACCACGGTCCTGAAGGAGTAGTAGATCGACCAAGTAGATCGGCAAGTATACGGGTGCTCCCAATAAAGTTGAGAGATCGGCAGTAGCGCGTACCGAGTTTCCAATCGCAAGTCCTTTTTGTTCGCTGGGGTCATTGCCGTTGGTATCGGTTCGTATTTTTCTATTGCTGATTTTCCGTTACAATGGTCTTTTACGGCTGGCTAGTAGGGCCTGACACCGACCGCCTACTTTCCGGAGGACCATTTTGCACAGTTGAGCTTAGAGTCCTTGCCTGGCACACGGACGTTGATCAGCCGCCAATAACATGGGGATCAGACCATCAGACGCTGTTGTAAGCCGTTCCTCCTGGAGAACAGACGCTCAGGTTCGCAGAAGCATACTAACACCCTCCCCCCCTTCCATGTCAGTCTACGACCGAAGCTCCCAGCCGGTACCACGCGGAGCAGGGATAGTAGTTGTTGGGCAGAGGCTAGTGATCTCAGTGGGATCTGTATTGAGCGAATTACCCAGCCTTTCTACTACCACCGCACACTAGATTTTTAATTTTGATTTGTATTGGTTATTTGATTTCCATGAGTAGCATGGCCAAAAAGATCCGCCACACCAGGGCCCTGCTGGGAGGTGCCCGGTACCCCACAGGCTTCGTACAGAGAACTTTATCCAAAAATTTAGCTTCCTGCAAAAGGTAAGTATGGTATGTGGGGGCAAGATGGGTCAGGGGGCAAGATGGGTCAGTACCGTTTTCAACCCTACTATTTATTTTTTGAATCTTTCTATAATTTTCCCAGATGAATTACGTGGATACACAAAAAAGTGATATATTGTTTTTAAAATTCTTCACGCTCCTTACGCAGAAAAAAAATAAACTATTTTTTCGTTATACTCCTTATGCTATACATTCCATATAACTACGTGTAATGTGTAGACGGGGCAAGATGGGCCACCCTAATTTTTCGGTATGTTTGCATAGTTTTTAAAAAGGTGTGATTTTTCATAGAAAGGCTATTATGTGACCTACATTATCGAAGCGACTAGAGCGCTGAAAATTTGTGAACATATTTTTAATATTTTTCTACAAAAAATATAAGTTTTCAAAGTTTTTTATGGCTACCTGAATAAAAATATTCTATTTCTGAGAATAGTCTACCGATATGTTTCAACACTTCTTTCATGTAATCTGTACGTATGTGAAGCTTAGATGTATAGAGAAAAAATAGAAGATGAAGTATTTTTTGTTGGAGAAAAATTGAATTTCTGATAGCTGACCCATCTTGCCCCCGTAGAAATGAGGTGGGGCAAGATGGGTCATGTTTTGACAATTGTTTATCAAGAAGCAGGTTTCAAACTGTATGACCTTTCTATACCCTTATATCATAGCTGACTAGTGTATCTGGAAGTCGTGATAGAAAACAGAGAAATGCTATTTATATTCAGAATGTTATAGGGATCCATTTCTTAGGTGACCCATCCTGCCCCCACTTACCATACACTTGGTGAGCTCGTTTCATTATATTTTACAAGGCTAATATCAAAACACTGCATTAAAGTGGAAATAATTTATGAAACGGTATAAACAGTAACGTTTTTTTAATAGTTTTCTGTCATAGGCAGAGATTGAATAACAACTGTTTATTGTCAACAATCGTGAGTGAAAGACGGATCTTCAAGCTCAATAAGTAATACAGTAGACAAATTAATTAAAAACACATCTGTCCACATTGGATCATGATCTCACAAATCACCTCTTTGCAATTATATGGAAATTAGTCCCATCATCGATGACAGATTAATTCTACACGATGCACGGCACTCATACCTCGCTTGCCTCAGGGATAAAATTTCACCAATTGCATCACTAGCGTGCGCAGGGTTCTTGCTTAGGGGGGGGCACTATAATAATGGTGCAATATATGTATGATCATGGTGCAAAATAGAATGATGGTGTTACACGCAATATGAATTCCCAAGTAGGGGTTTCAACATGTTGTGGTGCTAACATCGCCAAGTACTTCATATTGGGATTCTGGAGAAGGCTTCGGATGGTGATGATTTCAAGGCAATACGAAACTTTAATATGAGGTCATTATCTCTACTCTTATAAAATTTTATAAACGTTTCAAATATTATGGAGAATATCTAGAAAATTATCAATTATAGAAAAAAAAATATTGTCGTTGTGAAAGAATTTTGATCCTAGACAATTAGTGATGCTAGAATTGGAGAATGTCAGAACTCCTAGATAGAACATTTTGATCGGAATCCTTGTTGCAATCTACAGAGATTCCTTCAGGATTTCTCCAAAGATTCGTGCATGAGTTCCTCCAAAAATTCCCCCAAAAAATCTTCCAATAATTCCTACAGAAATTCCTCCAGGAAGTCTCATATGTATCTCCAGAAATTCCTCAAATAATTCTTCCAGGAATTCCTCCAATAAATACTCCAGGAATTCTTCCAAAATTACCTCCAGGAGTTCCTCCTGAAATTTCTTCTAGGAAAAATCCTCTGGAAATGTCCGCCAGAATTCCCCCCATATTTCCTCCAGGGACTCCTCTAGGAGTTGCTCCACGGAATCCCCCAGAAAATCCTAAAGGAATTTCTGAAGAATATCTTCCTGGAATTCCTCGAGAAATTCCTCCAGGAGTTCCTTCAGAAAATTATCCAGGAAATTCTCAACGAATTTCTTCAGGAATTCCTTCAGGGATTCATCCATGAATTATTTCAAAAAATCAAATAACGCCAGAAATTTCTACAGGAATTCATCAAAAAAAAAAAATCCTCCAAGAATTCCTCCAGGGATTTCTCCAGAAAATCCTCTTGGAATTTCTGCCAGAATTTCTCCAGAGAATCCTAAAAGAATGTCTCCCGGAACTCTTCCAAAAATTTCGCCAGGAATCTCTACAGGAAATCCTCCACAGATTTCTCCAGTAATTTCTTCAGGATTTTTTTCAGGGATTCCTTCAGAGATTCAATAATGAATTTCTTCAGAAATTCCTCCAGATATTCCTTTAGGAATTCCTCGAGGGGTTCCTTCAGACATTTCTTTAGAAATTCCTCCAATATGCAACCAGTAATTTCTTTCAGGAATCCCTCCACGGATTCCTGCAGAAAATCCTAAAGGAATTTCTTCCAAAACTCTTCCAGGAATATCTCCAGGCAATCCTCCAGGAATTTCTTTAGGATTTTTTCCAGAAATTTCTTAAGGAATTTCTCCAGGGATTCATTACTGAATTTCTTCAGAAATTCCTCAGAAATTTCTTCCAGAAATTCCTCCAGGAATTCCTTCAGAAGTTTCTCGAGTAGTTCTTTCAGACAGGAAGCCTCATATATTTCTCCAGAAGTTCCTCAAATAAATCCTCCAGGAATTCCTCCAGTAACTACTCCTAAAATTCCTCCAGAGATCCCTCCTGACATTTTTCTAGGAAAAATCCTGATTGTCTGTCTGTCAGAATTTCTCCAATATTTCCTCCACGGATGCCTCCATAACATGCTAAAGGAATTTCTCACGGAATTCTTCCAGGTATTCCTCCAGAAATTTCTCCAACGATTTTTCCATGGATACCTCCAGGAAATTCTCAAACAATTTCATCAGAAATTCCTCCATGGATGTCTTCAGAAATTCCACAAAAAAATCCTTCACAAATTCCACCAGGATTTTTTTTTTCAGAAATTTGTCGAGAAAGAACTCCTGATATTCCTCCAGCAATTCCTTCAGAAAATTATCTAAGAATGTCTGCTTGAGTTCCCCTAGAATGTCTCCCGGAACCCTTCCAAGAATTCCTCGAGGAATTACGCAAGGAATTTGTCCAGGAAATCCTCCACGGATTCCTTCAGGATTTTTTCCAGCAATTTATCCAAGAATTCCTGCAGGAATTCATTCATAAATTTCTTCAGAAATTGCTCAAAAAAATCCTCCAGGTATTCGTTCAGAATTTGCTGGAGTAGTTCCTTCAGACATTCCTCAAGAAATTCCTCCGAGATGCCTCCAGGGATTTCTCCCCGAAATTCATCCATGGACTCTACCAGAAAATCCTAAAGTAATTTCACCCGAAACTCTTCCTGGAATTCCTCCAGGAGTTCCTCGAATGATTCAGCGAGAAATTTCACTAGGGAATCCTCCACGGAATCCCCCAGGAATTTTTCCAGCATTTTTTCCTGAAATTTCTTCAGGAATTCCTCCAGTGATGCAATAATTAATGTCTTCAAGAATTCCCCCATATTTTCCTTCAGGCATTCCTCCATTAATTTTCCAGAAAGCCTCATATATTTCACCAGAAATTCCTCAAATAATTCCTCTGGTAAATACTCCAATAATTCCTCAAGAGATTCCTCTTGAAATTTTCTTTTAGGAATGACTGTCAGAATTCCTACAACATTTCTTCTAGGGATTCCTCCAAGAATTGATCCTCGTATTCCTCCAGATAATCCTAAATGAATTTTTAACGGAACTCTTCCAGGAATTCCTCCTAGAATTCCTCGAAAAATTCCCTCCAGGAAATTCTCAAGGCATTTCTTCAGGAATTCCTCCGAGGATTCATCCATGAATTTTTTCAGAAATTCCGCAAAAAATCCTCCGGGAAATCTTAAGAAATTTCTGCTTAAGGAAGAGCGCCAGAAATTCTACCAGGAAATCCTCCAGGGATTCCTCTAAAAAATCCTCTGGGAATTTTCACCAAAACTACAGGGATTTCTCCTTGCATTCCTCAAAGAATTCCTCAAGATCTTTTTCTAGGAGTTTCCCAAGGAGATCCTGCAGGGATTTGTTAGAAAAATTCTTCAGAAATTCTTAAAAAAAATCCTGCAGAAATTCCTCGAGGAGTTCCTTCAGAAATTTCTCCATGAAGCCTCATATATTTCTCCAGAATTTCCCCAAATAATTCCTCCAGTAAATACTCCAGAAATTTCTTCAGAATTACCTCCAGGAATTCCTCCAGAATTACCCCCAGGAATTCCTCCAGAGATTCCTCATGAAATTTCTTCTAGAAAAAATCCTCTAGGAATGTCTGCCAGAATTTCTTCAATATTTCCTCCAGAGATTCTTCAAGGAATTGCTCTACAAATTCCTCCAGAGAACCTTAAAGGAATGTTTCCCGGAACCCTTCCAAGAATTTCTTCGGGGATACCTCCATCGATTCCTCCAGGAATTTCTCCAGGATTTTTTTCAGGAATTCCTTCAGAAATTCCTCCCTCCATGGATTCCACCAGAAATTTCTCAAGGCATTCATCCAGGGATTTTTCCAGAAAATCCTTCACGGAATCCTCCACATAATCCTAAATCAATTTCTCCTAGAACTCTTCTAGGAATTCCTCCAGGGATACTTCCATGGAATCCTCATGAAATACCTCCAGGTATTGCTGCCGGAATTCCTACAGAAAATTCTTTAAGAATTTCCACCAGAATTCCTCCAATATTGTCTCCAGGGATTCTTCCAGAAATTCCTAGACTATCCTCCAGAAAATCCTAAAAGATTTTTTTTCGGGTCTTTTCCGGGAATTTCTCTAGGAATTCCTCCAGAGATTTCTTCGGGAATTCATCCATGAGTTTCTTCAGAAATTGCTCAAAAAAATCCTTTATTAATTCCTCGAGGACATTCCTCCAGGAAGCTTAATATATTTATCCAGAAATTCCTTAAAGAATTCATCCAGGAATTTCTCTAGTTATTCCTCTAAGAATTCATAAATGAATTCCTCCAAAAATCCTGAAGAAATTTCTCCCGGAACTCTTCCTAAAATTTCTCGAGAAATTTTTCCAGGGATTCCTCCATGGATTTCGCCAGTAATTCCATCAATGAGTTTCTTCAGATATTCCTCAAAAATCCTTCTAGGAAATCTTTCAGAAATTGCTCGAGGAGTTCCTTAAGTCATTCCTCCAGGAAGCCGCAAATATTTATCCAGAAATTTTTTCAAAGAATTCCTTCAGGAAATCCTCAAGAATTTTTTCCAGGAATTACTATATTTTTTCAGGAATTTCTCCAGAAAAACCTTTAAGGATTCTTCCAGAAATTTTTCTAGGAATTCTCCAGGGATTCATCTTTGAATTCCTCCACAGATTCCTTCAGGAATCCCTCCTAGGATTACAGCAGGGATTTTTCCTGGATCTTTTCTGGGAATTTCTCCAGGAGTTTCTTCGGGAATTCATCCAGGAATCCATCCATGAGTTTCTTCAGAAATTACTCAAAAAAAAAATCCTTCACAAATTCCTCGAGGAGTTCCTCTAGACATTCCTCCGGGAAGCCTTAAGTATTTGTCCAGAAATTCCTTAAAGAATTCATCCAGGAATTTCTCTAGTTATTGCACCAAAAAAATCTTCAGGAATTTATCCAGAAATACCTCCCGGAATTCAAACATGGATTCCTCCAGGAATTTCTCCAGAGATTCCTCAAGAAAATCATCCAGGAATTTCTCCAGGAATGTTTCGCAAAAAAATACCTCAAAGAATTCTTTCGGAAATTTCTCCAGGAATTCCTCCATTATCCCTTCAAAAATTCCTTCGTTAATTCCATCTTGAATACCTTCGGGAATTTCTACAGAGATTACTCCAGGAATTTCTACAAGGACACCTAAAGGAATTCCAACTCGGATTTCTCCAGAAAATCCTGAAAAAACTCTTCCAGGAATTCCTCGAGAAATTTCTCCAGGGATTTCTACAGACATTTTTTCAGGATTTTTTTTTCTGGAATTTTTCAACGAATCTGTCCAGAAATTTCTCCTGGGACAACTATAAAAATTTCGCTATTAATTTCTCCGGAAAATCATCTTAAAATTCTTCATGGATTCCTCCAAGAATTCCTCTAGGTATTCCTACAAGAATTTATACACGGATTTCTTCAGAAAAAAAACTTCTTCTGGAACTGTTCCAGCAATTCCTCGAAAAATTTCTTCAGGTTTTCCTCCATAGATTTCGCCAGGAATTCCTCCAGGGATTCATCAATGAATTTCTTTAGATATTGCTCAAAAATCCCTCTAGGAATTCTATTGCTCGAGGAGTTCCTTTAATCATTCCTCCA
This sequence comes from Aedes albopictus, assembly GCF_035046485.1. NCBI lineage: Eukaryota > Metazoa > Arthropoda > Insecta > Diptera > Culicidae > Aedes > Aedes albopictus. The sequence continues at coordinate 480,914,850 of NC_085137.1, read as the reverse complement.
GGAAGCCGCAAATATTTTTCCTGAAATTTTTCAAAGAATTTCTTCAGAAAACCCTCCAGAAATTCTTCCAGGAATTCCTACATATTTTTAGGGATTTCTCTAGAAAAACCTCTAGGGATTCTTCCAGAAGTTTCTCTAATAATTCTCCACGGATTGATCCTTGAATTGCTTTACGGATCCCTTCAGGAATTCCTCCTAGGATTACACCAGGGATTTCTCCAGGAATTTTCCAACGCTTTCTCTAGGATTTTCTCTATGAATGTCTCCAGGGATTCCTTCTAGTATTCCTTCTGGAAATCTTCCAGAAATTCTTCCAATGAATCTTGAAAGAATGCCTCCAGAAATTCCCCCAAGAATTTTTTCGCGGATTCTTCCAAAAATTCCTTCAGGAATGACTCCACTGATTCCTCCAGAAATTGCTCCACAAATTCCTCCAGAGATTTCTCCAATAATTTCTGAAAGGGTTCGTTATTGAATTCCTCGAGTAATTCTTCCACAAATTCATGCAGGAATTTTTCCAAAAAATCCTTCAGGAATTCCTCCAGCAATTCATCCATGAATTAATTCATGGATTCCTTCTTTTACCCCTCCAATGTTTCATCCTGTAATTCACGGATTCCTTCAGGAATTCTCCAGGGATTACACCAGGGATTTCTCCAGGAATTTCTCATAGCTTTCTCCAGGAATTCTTCTAGAAACTCCTCCAAATGTCCCTCTAGGAATTTCCTCAGGGATTCCTGCAGAAATTCCTCCGGACATTCTTCCAGAAGTTCTTCCAAGAATTCTGACAAGAAAACCTCCAGGCATTCTCCCAAGGATTCCTTCAGGAATGCCTTCAGAGATTCCTCCAGAAATTCTTCCAGGAATTTCTCCAGGGTTTCTTCCAGGAATGCCTCCAGAGTTTACTCCAGGGGTTCGCTAATGAGCCTCTGCTGGAACTCTTCCAGAAATTTGTCCAGGAGTTTTTCAAAATACTTCTCCACAAATTCGTCCATGAATTCTTTCACGAATTCCTCTAAAGATTCCCCCAGGAGATTCTTCAAGGATTCCTTTAGGAATGCCTCCAGGGAATTCCTTCAATATTTTTTCCAGCAATTCCTTTAGTAGTACCTGTTGCAAGTTCTACAGGAATTTCTCTAGACTCCTCTTCCAGTATTTGAGAGCTTCGTTCAAGAATTCTTTCAAGCACTTCTTTAGTAAAGTAATGCCTTCAGGGATTCCTCCAGAAAGTCCTTCAAGGATTCCTCCTGAAATTTCTCCAGAGATTTCTCCTGGAATGCCTTCACGGATTACTCCAGATATTTCTCGAGCTGGTAAAGTGATCTCAAAATGATTCCCGGAATGCTGTTTTTATGCGCGAATCACAAAATGGTACCTATATAAAATGCAATTGTGGATGATACAATGAACACCAAGAAGGTGCATAGAATTTTAAAAACGTGTGTGATGTGAGTATTGTACATTATATACCTTAATGATCAAGGAAACGTCGAGATAATGCATGCGTGGCAAGTAATTGCAATTTGATTTATAGAATATAGAAGAAGATGAAACATAAGATTTGGAGATGGTGTAAACATAAAAATTTTGGTGCTGCGTATAAATCAAATTGCTTGCGGCAATAAAGGTGCATGATGTCACCGTGGTGTATAGGATCTTCTGATAACACTGAGTTCATTGGTATGATGCATTAAATGGTGATATGGAGCATGTCATTCAAAGATGGCGCTTGATATCAGTATGATGCATTAGAGTTGACATCGTAAAAGAAATGTAATTTCGATGTACCAAACTTCATACAATAATAATGGTGCAATAGATGCCTAGATGATATAGTGAACGCCACGATTACGCATTAAAAGCTTTAGTAATACATGAAATTTAACGATGGTGCATTATTTCGCAATTAGACACATATTTGATTTAAAGATGGTGCGTGAGATGGTGCCTAGATGATTCTGTGAACATCATGGTGGTGCCTGGAATGAATGATGTATGTATGGTGCATTAGCTTCACCATGATTCTGTTATACTCGTCATGTTTCATATTAAGGTGCACATGCAATTCGTGCAAAGGTGCAGGAAACTCAATGTGGCACAGAAATCAACATGTTCCAGGTACGTGGAATACTATTTTGTATGCGAAATGCCAAAATGGTGCATCAAATTCAAATGTAAACCACATCATAATGGTGCATAAGATACCTAGATGGTACAGTAGACGTTCGGTCGGTGCAAACGGTTTAACTGCAATGCTTTTTAACTGCAAGTCCGGTAAGTGCAACAAATTTGCAGTTATCGCACCGCCAAACGTCAAAATGGTGCGCCATGTTAGCCCAAATGAAGAATCGGATCACGTTCACGATTATTTATTGTCGATTGACAACTTGTTGACATTTGTCAGTCGTTGCAGTTATCGAATTTCGTTCGCTAAGTGAAACGTGAACATGTTGCAGTTATCGAACGTCTACTGTATAATGAATGCCAAAATGGTGCATGGAAAGCTTTGAAGAAGGCGTATGATGCTAGTGTGCTGCATTAGTTGTCGCCGTTATTCAAAGATTATTAACATGTTGCATGATTAGGTGCACGAATTGCAAAAATGGTGCATAGATTACAAAATATAAGTATTTTATGTGATGCTCACAACATAATGGTGCATCAGATTCCTAGATGATATAGTAAACGCTGAAATGGTGCTTGGAAAGCATTGATGGTGCATGAACTTTAATGATGCTGCATATCAGTATGATGCATTAGATTTCTAGTTGATTAAAAGATAGTGCATGAGACCAGTATAATGCGTGGATACCTAGTTCATTCTGTGGACGCTTTGAAGAAGGTACGTGATGTTAGTGTGCTGTATTCGTTGTCACCGTTATTCAGCGACACTCGCCATTGTGTATGGCTAGTTGTACGAATTGCAAAAATGTGGTGCCGAAGTCACCATGGTTCACGTACATGTATTACAGTTTTGGCATACGAAATGCCAAAATGGTGCATGTTATTCGAATATGGTGCTGATATCACTGATTAGTTAAAAGATGGTGCGTGAGATTAGCCTAAAAATGATTCTGAGAACATCATGGGTGTGCATGAGATACTAAGAAATTGTATGTATCAGGGGTGCATTTGTTGCCACCATGATTCAGTGATTTTCAACATTGGGTGGTTAGATCCAAAATGCAAGAATTGCAAAAATGATGCACAGAATGTAATGTGGTGCGGAAGTTTACATGGATCAGGTACATGGAATACAATTGGGTGTACGATATGGCAAAATGGAGCTTCAAATTCAAATTCAAATGTGAATTAAATGCTTAGATGACGCGTGAGATGGTGCTTAGATATTTATGTGATCATCATGGTGGTGCATGGAATGCAAAGGAGCTACATGATGTCTGTATGGTGCATTAGTTTTACCATGATTCAGTTATACTCAACAAATTCCATATGTAGGTGCACGAATTGCAAAAATGGTGCAGGAAACTCAATACGGCACAGAAATCAACATAGTCCAGGTACAATGAATGCTATTTTGTATGCGAAATGCCGAAATGGTGCATCAAATTCACTTGTGCACCACATCATAATGGTGCATAAGATGCCTAGATGATATAGTGAATGCCAAAATGATGGTTGGAAAGCTTTGAAGAAGGTGCATGATACTAGATGATGCATTAGTTGTCACCGTTTTTCGAAGCTTATCAATATGGTTAGGTGCACGAATTGCAAAAATGGTGCATAGCATACAAAAAGAAATGTATTTTATGTGATGCTCACGGCATTACGGTGCTTTAGACGCCTAGATGATATGATAAACGCTGAAATGGTGCTTGAAGAGCTGTGATGGTGCATGAAGTTTCATGATGGTGCATATCAGTATGAGGTATTAGATACTTGATTGATAAAAAGACATTTCATGTGATCATCATTATACGTGAATACCTAGATCATTCTGTGGACATCATGATGGTGCATTGAAAGCTTTGAAGAAGGTGCATGATGTTAGTGTGCTGTATTAGTCGTCACTGTTATTCAGTGATACTCGTTGTTTTGTATGGCTAGGTGCACGAATTGCAAAAATGGTGCTTAGAATTCAATGTGGTGCCGAAGTCATCATGGATCACGTACATGGGATACAGTTTTGGAATACAAAATGCCAAAATGGTGCATGTTTTTCAAATGTGGTGCTGACATCACTGATTAGTTAGAAGATGGTGCGTGAGTTTAGCCTAGATGATTCTGAGAACATCATGGTTGTGCATAAGATACTAAGAAATTGTATGTGTCAATGGTGCACCATAGCTGCGTGGTAAGATCCAAGGTGCTTGAATTGCAAAAAATGGTGCATAGAATTTTTTTTATAGAAGGGGGGGCAAGTGCCCCCCCTTGCCCCCCCCTGTGCACGCTAGTGAATTGCATCTTTCTGTACAGTGGGTACTCTTATCGCGATCGCAGCATCAGCAATGTCCCGTTTCGGTATTCGTTTGTCATCATCAGGCAATTCGAAACACACGTTGTGATCATATACCTACCTACAACAATTTATGCTTAACCACCGTGAATAATTTTCACCCGTTCGCGTCCATGACCTACATCGTCGCGTGTCACTGACTAGCACAACCCCATCGATCGCATCGCAAATTTTCTCAGTTCTCACCTCCCCTCCGGTCAATCGGTACGATAGGTATCGATATCATGCGGCTTTGATTAATCTGGCGCTTCCTTTGCATAATGGAGCGGTGTCATAAACATCACCAAAATATTGCTTCCTATTAAGTGGTGGAATCAATGGGAAAGGAAATCAAGGCCAAAAATACGCAAACCATGCGCGATCGAACCGGTGAAATGCAGCATGAAATCGCCAATCTCCTATGCGTTTCTGATTAATAGGACGAATCGCTAAAAAGAAAAGGTAAACAACTCTCTTCAACAGTATTATGTCAGCAAATGCTGAACGAATGGATGATGCCCGTCGATTGAGCTTGTATGGGACAGATAGAGCGGTGATGGCGGTAAATAATAATAATCGAATAGTGCTTTTATGCTAATGAAAGACACAGTTTTCAAAATGATAAGCTCATGGGGAACTCGGTAGTGTCAGGCGGTATATAGATAGACATCCATATACATCATAGTCATCATGTGAAGTAATGGTTTCGCAGCTTTTTTTTTTTATCTAGTTCGTTTATTTGGGGCTCAATCGCGTATAACGCTTTACGGAGCCGAGGATCTTTCTTTGTACTTAATAGTATACATTATACAGAGTAATAACTTTTTAATGATATCTGTTAGTAATGGGTGGAAGCCAGGGTACTCGTGGCAGCTCGAGGTTAGAAGGTCACATTTTGAGGGATGGACAGGGTAAGGATTGGGCCAAAGGTTTCACTGCTGCTCATCCGGGGGTGAATCGCATCTTGCTAGCGTATTCGGTGCCTTGTGGTGTTGGTACCAACTTGTTGTGGGACTTGGTCTTCCGGATGGCCAGGAGCAGCTTGGTAACACAAAGAGGACAAAACAGAGAAAAAAAAAACTGGAGAAGAAAACACAAGCAAATTAAACTTTTATACCAGCAGAGCGAAGAAAGTCGAAAATACATCCCATGTATGTGACATCGCGGGTCCCCAACACATCTCTCACAAGAACAAAGGGTTGTCTACCTCGGGCCTCAAGGGTATCCAAAAGTAGCGCTCTGGAGGCGTCATTATCCGGGCATTGCCAAACTACGTGGTCGATGTCATCATAACCGGAACCGCACTTAGTACAAACATTGCTCAACGCGAGGTTAATCCTGTGTAAATGCGCGTCTAGCGAGTAATGGTTGGACATAAGTCTTGACATCACGCGAATGAAATTGCGACTTACATCCAGACCATACCACCACACTCGCAAAGAAACATTAGGAATAATGGAATGTAACCACCGTCCCAGCTGGCCATCTCGCCAATCATTTTGCCAACTTTGAAGAGAACTCTGGCGAACAAAATGGAAAAATTCATCATGTGAAATTCTTCTATCATAGATCTCACCTTCCTGTGCGCCCACCTTTGCGAGAGAGTCCGCCTTCTCATTGCCATAAATTGAGCAATGTGAGGGGACCCATACAAAGGTAATCTTGTATGATCTTTCGACCAGTGCACCCATCTGCTCCCTTATTTTTGAAAGAAAGTAAGATGGATGTTTTACAGGTTTCATCGACCGGAGTGCCTCAATCGAACTAAGGCTATCCGAGAAGATGTAGAAATGGTCTACGGGCATGTTTGAAATCATCCCCAAAGCGAAATTGATTGCTGCCAGCTCAGCAACATAAACCGAACAAGGTTCCTGAAGTTTGCGGAAGGCGGTGAAATTTTCATTGAAGACACCGAAACCAGTGGATCCATTTATGCGAGACCCATCAGTGAAGAATCTCTTACAGGAATTGACATTTTGGTACTTTTCGTTAAAAATGCGAGGAATAGATATACATCGAAGTTGATCTGGTATTCCATGAATAGCTTGTTTCATGGACAGATCGTATTTAACAGAGGTACTGTCATTAGTGAAGTGTACACGGGGAGGATTATAACTTGGTAGGCTTATGTCAGATGACATGTAGAACAGATAGATTCTCATGAATTTTGATTGAGTGTTCAGACTGAGCATTTCTTCGAAGTTTTCAATGACAAGTGTGTTGCTCACTCCACACTTGATAAGTAACCTTAGCGAGAGCTCCCAGAATCGGTTCTGGAGAGGTTTCACCCCTGCCAGGACCTCAAGGCTCGCATTATGCGTTGAGTGCATACAGCCGAGAGCAATACGCAAACAACGGTATTGAATTCGTTCCAACTTTATTAGGTGGCAGTTTGCTGCTGAGTGGAAGCAGAAAGAGCCATACTCAATAACAGAGAGAATAGTCGTTTTGTAAAGTTTTATGAGGTCTTCCGGGTGAGCACCCCACCATGTTCCGGTAATTGTGCGTAGAAAATTGATCCTTTGTTGACATTTTTGCACCAAATACTTGATTTGGGTACCCCAAGTGCCTTTTGAATCAAACCAGACCCCAAGGTATTTCGAAGTCAAAGACTGGTCGATTTCTATTCCCAAAAGATTGAGTTTCAGTTGGGCTGGGTTCCGCTTTCTAGAAAACACAACCAATTGAGTTTTTTGCGGAGCAAACTCGATCCCTAAATCTCTTGCCCAGATTGACAGATTATTTAGAGAATTTTGCAATGGTCTTTGCAACATTTCTGCATGTGGGCCTTTTAGAGAAACCACAGCATCATCTGCAAGTTGTCTTAGCGTGCATTGTCCTTCCAAGCAACTATCAATGTCTTTCACGTAAAAATTATAAAGCAAGGGACTTAAACATGAGCCTTGGGGTAGGCCCATGTAACTAATTCTGGAAGTTGTCAGTTGTCCGAGATTGAAACTCATATGTTTTTCTGACAACAAATTATACAAGAAATTATTCAAAATTCCTGGAAGTCCACTATTGCGCAGTTTTTCTGACAATATTCCTATGGAAACTGAATCAAAGGCGCCCTTAATATCCAAGAAAACTGAAGCCAGTTGCTCCTTTTCCGCAAAGGCCAGTTGAATATCTGTTGAAAGCAACGCTAGACAATCGTTTGTTCCTTTGCCCTTGCGAAACCCGAACTGTGTATTTGAAAGCAAGTTATTCGATTCGACCCAATGATCGAGTCGTGATAGGATCATTTTTTCCAACAATTTCCTTAAACATGATAACATAGCAATTGGGCGGTATGAATTATGATCAGACGCTGGTTTACCAGGCTTTTGAATAGCTATTACTTTGACCTGTCTCCATTCATGCGGAACGATGTTGTTCTCCATGAATGAGTTGAACAGGTCCAGTAATCGTCTTTTCGCGATATCTGGGAGATTCTTTAGAAGATTGAACTTGATCATATCGCTTCCCGGAGCGGAATTGTTTGATGAAAGAAGAGCCATAGAAAGTTCCAGCATAGTGAAGGGTCTGTCCAGAGAACCGTCTCTTGGGGATGTTTCCCAAGAAATCGGTTGTGCTGGGACTGAGTCTGGGCAGACCTTTTTCGCGAAGCTGAATATCCAACGGTTGGAGTATTCGTCACTCTCATTAGAAGAAGAGCGGTTTCGCATGTTGCGAGCCACTCTCCAAAGCGTTGTCATTGAAGTTTCTCTTGAGAGACCCTCAATGAAGTGTCGCCAATAACTACGCTTCTTCGCTTTCAGCAGGTTTCTCAGCCGTCTTTCGAGCTTTGCGTACTCTTGATAAAGATCTGAGGTACCGTGCCTACGAAAAGTTTTGAAAGCATCAGATTTTTTAAGATACAACTGGGTGCAATCATCATCCCAGCCAAGTGTGGCTGGTCTTCTTTTGAAGGTTGCACTTGGAACACGTCGTTTTTGTGATTCTAATGCACTCTTATATATCAGTTCAGACAGGAATCGATACTCATCCAAAGGTGGGAGGGGATTGAATGATTCGATGCCAAAAGATACCGCTTCTGCATACTTTTGCCAATCGATATTCCTTGTGAGGTCAAAAGGAACCTGAATTGGATGGTCTGACCTTTCACTATTATTCTTTATGGTGGTTATAATGGGTAAGTGATCACTACCATGAGGATCCTCGATTACCTTCCACAAGCAATCGAATGATAGTGAACTTGACCCCAGTGATAGGTCGAGACGACTTTCTTTGCCGTCAGATGCAATACGTGTCACTTCACCTGTATTTAAAATGTTCAAATTGAAATCGTCGCACAAATCATAGAAAATGGCCGCTCTATTATCGTCATATGGTTCGCCCCACCCTGTACCATGTGCGTTCATATCACCCAGAATTAAAACTGGATGTGATAGTGCAGAAACCGCATTCCAAAGATGACGGCGGTTAATTGAAATTCTTGGAGGAATGTAAACGGAAGCTACGCAAAGTTCTTTACCCTTTACGTTTATTTGGCAAGCGACGATTTCTACGCCAGGATGAGTCGCGATTGGAATTCTATAAAATGAGTAAGTCTTTTTGATCCCCAAAAGAACTCCCCCATAATGGTCATCTCTATCCTGGCGTATAATGTTAAAATCGTGGAAGTTGAGTTCATCTTCAGAAGAAAGCCATGTTTCACAAAGGGCAAATATATCACAATCTGAGTTGTGAATCAAAAACTTAAACAGGTCTAATTTAGGTTTTAGACTATGACAGTTCCACTGTAGCACAGTGATCATATCTTGTACCTCACTTGATGAATTATCCATCGAAAGATATGATCGCAGCAAGGAGGGGCCATGATTGTGTCAGATTCCGAAGATATTCTTCTACTGTAGGTATAAACATATCAATAATGCCTCTAAATGTTTCTGGAAGGCTGAGGGCATTATATAAGCGATCCACGAGAACCCTAAAAGTAAACAGTCCTCGCTTGGGTCTAGGAGGCTTGCTTGAACTGCGAGGAACTTTGGTAGCTTTTTTCTTGCTACCTTGTCGATTATTTCTCTTTGAAGTGTATTTAACAGGCGGAGACGGGGGTGACAGGTTCTTGCTACAACATGGATCTGAAGCTAGAGGAACCTGATTCTTCGGAGTTTTTAAGTTTACCCCGTCTCCTTTAACATTAGGCAAACTTTTGAGGGAAGACTTTAAAAAGACCTTTCGGCGCAATCCCGGGGAAGATGATGACTTCCTTTTTCCAGGTGCGTGTACCTCCGAAAGAGATCCACCCTCATCAGTTTCGCCATCGTCCTGATCATCGGAAGACAGCTCCTGATAGGGATTTTCAACTGGGACAGCTGATTCAGACACGGAATCTGGTGTTTTAAAAGATTTCACCATCTCCGCATATGTCTGTTTGGAGCGCTTTATGATAGAGCGACTCTCATTTCGAATGCGTCTTTTGTAAGCCGGGCAAACTTGCAAGTCGTGTGGATCTCCGTCACAGTAGCTACATTTTTCCGCTTCCTGTGTGCAAGAGTCCTCCAAATGAGCTTGGTTGCATTTGCCACAACGGGGCTTGTTGTCGCAAAAGCTATCACTGTGACCAAACTGCTTGCATTTGGTACAATTAAAAACCTTCGGCCTAAAAAGATGCACTGGGTAAAAACCACCATCAATTACAACAAATTCCGGGAGGACGGAACCTGGAAAAGTCACTCGAAAAAACGCTGAAGGCGAGTACACCTTTTTATTTCCTTCCATGGAAACCTTAGATAAGCGTTTACAGTCTAGGATAGCCACATCAGGAATTGACCTATTTTTGAATCGACCAAAGCCGGTCTTGATGTCCTCACATGTCAGCATTTCGTCGAGGATCTTCCCCTCCACCTCCACTTCTCGTGCTGGCACATAGACCGCGTATTCAACAGTAAACGCTTCGTGTTGAGCAATTTCATTTGCTGCTTTGTAGCTAGGTGCGGTAACACGCAGCTTGGATGCTTTCACTTGGTGAACAACGGTCCCAGGATACTTACGCGTCAGCTCTCGAGAAATCGAAAGCATATTCAATGGTTTGCATTTGCGCCGGAAATAGACAACCCAAGGTCCAGGCGAAGATGGCTGATAAAACCGCGTACGAGCAATGATATCATTAGGAGGCGTTTCGCCTCCAATCGAATCTTCCATGTGGAAACAAATTTATGAAAAATAACTCAAAAGTGCAAAGAGGAAGAGAAAAAACCTTAAAATATTTACAGTGCACTTTCTTCCTTAGGACGACAACTGTTTGGTTTGTAAACCAAACAATGTTAATAATATATAAAAAAAAAATAAAGCAAAAAAAAAAACTTGTACTAATAATATACGAATTCAATTCTTATGATTATTTTAGCGCACCCTGTAGGATGCAAAAAAAACGGTATTGAAAAAAAAAGAAAAAATAGCTAATAAAAAAAAAACAAAAAAAAAAAAATGTTCTGTTATTTACAGTTTGTACACCCTTACCCGTATACAGTAGTTTGGGAACCACTGTAATGGATGTCAAAAAAGCACGTGGTCGAATGTGGACTGGGGATACAATAGACAAAAGCGATCAAAACAAATTGGGCAGACAAAAGAGTGTATCGAAAGAGTGATACTTATCTGACCGGAGCAGGTAGATATTTATCAGGCAGGCAGATGGTAAAGCTGTCCGTCGCGTCTGCCTTCGCACCCGTCGCCGCCGCCCTCTTTGTTGACGGAGGAGCTGATGATGGCGATAATGATGACTTTTGGATGCGATTATTCCTTGACCTTGATGTACGATGATGCAAGCACCTCGCTTCCGCGTTGCGCTGGATACCACCTTGCGACACTACACTTCGCACAAGCAGGAGAACGCACGATATAAAAAACCTTCCGCAATTGCGGGGGAAAAAACTCTACTTGTTTAAAGGCTATCGCGTGGTGAGATACGGAGCACACGTCCGACTCGTCCAAATGCACAACAGGGAATGATGTTTCGCAGCTTAGATGACCTCAAAGATGTAATCATTGACCTTCGCGTAATGGATATTAGTTCGATTTGGGACCAACAGCTTTGAACTCCGAGAGCCAAAATTTCCTATTACAATAACAATTGTTTTTGATAACTTCAAGTCAGATATACAATACTACGGATCAATGTGTTTAATAATCTATAAACATATATTTTATGTTTATGTTACGCCTGTCAACCCTGTATATACTACAAATACCACTGCAGTAAATACCAGTGCACTGGTGGGATTTGAACCCATTACATCGTATCGCAAGTCTAGCGCTTCAACCAACTAAGCCGCAGAACAAGTTACGATTTTCTCGTTTCAAAAGTTAAACAATCTGTTCATAGAACACGTGACGTTACAGTTATATAGTTAGTAATGAATATAATTATTAATAATCATGCCAGTTAGGATGAAACACTATGCAAAGGAGATGTGCCAGCGAAATACCTCGACAATTAAGATGTTGTTTTGTAACCAAGCGCCCCTCACTCGCAAATAGAACATTGTCACGTCAAATTAACAATGTGTCAACCGACTAATGGTGACAGATTCTTGCATACTTTTGCGTGCTCGCTCTTGTGAGCCATCTTCGCCAGCAAGAAGGATTTAGCTTGTTGACAAAAATGGTCGTCTACATCGCCAGGCATCTTCACCACACATAAGACTAGTTGACGAGCTGGCGCGTGCATTAGCTCAGATGCAAAATGTTACCGCATGACATTTCATTCGAGGCCGGTTGCAATTGGAAGAATTTTACTATCTCACCTCCCGTGCCCGCCTATATGCTGTTGTTTGTAAACCCGAAAAGCCTAAAACGAAAACAAAATACACGTAGGATGTTGGGCTGTTGGGAATGACTCTAAAGTACACAAGGTTTACTGATGGCTTTTATGCTAAGTGTGTTTGACAATAATAGTCTCCTGCTTGCACGCGCTCGTGAGGCCCTTTGACGGATGACGACGACAGTGCCGGGACGGGAGCTGCTGGGATGGATATGACTGTTCGGGGGCGCGTGCACGATTTAATCGGGGAAAGATTATGTCCATGCCATGAAAATAGAGATAGTTCGACAACAGGATCTGCAGAATCAACAAAATTAAGAGAATCAACAAAACAAAAGAAACCACAGAATAAACTGAAACAACAGAATCAACACAGAGTCAACAGAATCAACACAGAATCAACAGAATCAACAGAATCAACAGAATCAACAAAATCAACAGAATCAACAGAATCAACACAGAATCAACACAATCAACAGAATCAACAAAGTTAACAAAATCTACCGAATCTACAGAATCAACAAAATCCACGGAATCATCAGAATCAAAAGAATCAACAGGATTAAACATTTGTTGTGTTTCATTGAAACTATTTTGTAAGCTCCGATTAAACATCATTTTAATTGCCTATTACCGAGCTGCCACACTCAGATCGTGTCCCGTCTTGGAATCAACAAAATTAAGAGAATCAACAAAACAAAAGAAACCACAGAATAAACAGAAACAACAGAATCAACACATAATCAACACAGAATCAACAGAATCAACACAGAATCAACAGAATTCCCAAAATCAACAAAATCAACAGAATCAACAGAATCAACAGAATCAACTCAGAATCAACACAATCAACACAATCAACAAAGTTGACAAAATCTACCGAATCTACTGAATCTACAGAATCTACAGAATCTACAGAATCTACAGAATCTACAGAATCTACAGAATCTACAGAATCTACAGAATCTACAGAATCTACAGAATCTACAGAATCTACAGAATCTACAGAATCTACAGAATCTACAGAATCTACAGAATCTACAGAATCTACAGAATCTACAGAATCTACAGAATCTACAGAATCTACAGAATCTACAGAATCTACAGAATCTACAGAATCTACAGAATCTACAGAATCTACAGAATCTACAGAATCTACAGAATCTACAGAATCTACAGAATCTACAGAATCTACAGAATCTACAGAATCTACAGAATCTACAGAATCTACAGAATCTACAGAATCTACAGAATCTACAGAATCTACAGAATCTACAGAATCTACAGAATCTACAGAATCTACAGAATCTACAGAATCTACAGAATCTACAGAATCTACAGAATCTACAGAATCTACAGAATCTACAGAATCTACAGAATCTACAGAATCTGCAGAATCTACAGAATCTACAGAATCTACAGAATCTACAGAATCTAAAAAATCTACAGAATCAACCGAATCTAAAGAATCCACAGAATCCACGGAATCAACAGAACCAACAGAATCTACAGAAACAACAGATCCAACAGAATCAACACAGAATCAACACAAGCAAAAGAATCATCAGAATCAAACGAATCAACAAAATTTACAGAATCTACAGAATCTACAAAATCTACAGATTCTACAGAATCTACAGAATCTACAGAATCTACAGAATCTACAGAATCTACAGAATCTACAGAATCTACATAATCTACATAATCTACAGAATCTACAGAATCTACAGAATCTACAGAATCTACAGAATCTACAGAATCTGTAGAATTTACAGAATCTACATAAACTACAGAATCTACAGAATCTACAGAATCTGCAGAATCTACAGAATCTAAAGAATCTACAGAATCTACAGGATCTACAGAATCTACAGAATCTACAGAATCTACAGAATCTACAGAATCTACAGAATCTACAGAATCTACAGAATCTACAGAATCTACAGAATCTACAGAATTTACAGAATCTACAGAATCTACAGAATCTACAGAATCTACAGAATCTACAGAATCTACAGAATCTACAGAATCTACAGAATCTACAGAATCTACAGAATCTACAGAATCTACAGAATCTACAGAATCTACAGAATCTACAGAATCTACAGAATCTACAGAATCTACAGAATCTACAGAATCTACAGAATCTACAGAATCTACAAAATCTACATAATCTACAGAATCTGGCGATTCTACAGAATCTGGCGATTCTACAGAATCTGGCGATTCTACAGAATCTGGCGATTCTACAGAATCTGGCGATTCTACAGAATCTGGCGATTCTACAGAATCTGGCGATTCTACAGAATCTGGCGATTCTACAGAATCTGGCGATTCTACAGAATCTGGCGATTCTACAGAATCTGGCGATTCTACAGAATCTGGCGATTCTACAGAATCTGGCGATTCTACAGAATCTGGCGATTCTACAGAATCTGGCGATTCTACAGAATCTGGCGATTCTACAGAATCTGGCGATTCTACAGAATCTGGCGATTCTACAGAATCTGGCGATTCTACAGAATCTGGCGATTCTACAGAATCTGGCGATTCTACAGAATCTGGCGATTCTACAGAATCTGGCGATTCTACAGAATCTGGCGATTCTACAGAATCTGGCGATTCTACAGAATCTGGCGATTCTACAGAATCTGGCGATTCTACAGAATCTGGCGATTCTACAGAATCTGGCGATTCTACAGAATCTGGCGATTCTACAGAATCTGGCGATTCTACAGAATCTGGCGATTCTACAGAATCTGGCGATTCTACAGAATCTGGCGATTCTACAGAATCTGGCGATTCTACAGAATCTGGCGATTCTACAGAATCTGGCGATTCTACAGAATCTGGCGATTCTACAGAATCTGGCGATTCTACAGAATCTGGCGATTCTACAGAATCTGGCGATTCTACAGAATCTGGCGATTCTACAGAATCTGGCGATTCTACAGAATCTGGCGATTCTACAGAATCTGGCGATTCTACAGAATCTGGCGATTCTACAGAATCTGGCGATTCTACAGAATCTGGCGATTCTACAGAATCTGGCGATTCTACAGAATCTGGCGATTCTACAGAATCTGGCAAATCTACAGAATCTGGCGATTCTACAGAATCTGGCGATTCTACAGAATCTGGCGATTCTACAGAATCTGGCGATTCTACAGAATCTGGCGATTCTACAGAATCTACAGAATCAAATCAAGAATAAATTCAGAACCAATCCTGAATTGAACTAGTATCAAACCAGAATCATACTAAAATAAAACTAAAATCAAGCCAGAATCAAACCGGAATCAAACAAGATTCAAAACAGAATCAAACCAGAATCAAGTCAGAATTAAACTAGAATCGAAACAGAATTAACCTTCCGTAACTTGCGCGGTTGACTACCTGCGTCAGCACCACGCTAATGCTGAGTACAAAATGCGAGATTTTTTCAAGGTGTTGTACAAAATACAACAGCGCGATCACTCGTGGGTTAAAAGAACACTAAGTTGAAGCGAGACAGGCCAAGTCCCAGTGTGGACGTAGTGCCATAAAGAAGAAGAATAAGAAGGTAGTTTTTGGAACAAAGATTTTTCGATCCCTTCTAGCTTGAAAAACAACTGCAAAATTTGGGTACGGTTGAGGACTTTTGGCTCTCTACTTGAGAGTCAGTAAGTAAGTAAGTAAGTAAGTAAGTAAGTAAGTAAGTAAGTAAGTAAGTAAGTAAGTAAGTAAGTAAGTAAGTAAGTAAGTAAGTAAGTAAGTAAGTAAGTAAGTAAGTAAGTAAGTAAGTAAGTAAGTAAGTAAGTAAGTAAGTAAGTAAGTAAGTAAGTAAGTAAGTAAGTAAGTAAGTAAGTAAGTAAGTAAGTAAGTAAGTAAGTAAGTAAGTAAGTAAGTAAGTAAGTAAGTAAGTAAGTAAGTAAGTAAGTAAGTAAGTAAGTAAGTAAGTAAGTAAGTAAGTAAGTAAGTAAGTAAGTAAGTAAGTAAGTAAGTAAGTAAGTAAGTAAGTAAGTAAGTAAGTAAGTAAGTAAGTAAGTAAGTAAGTAAGTAAGTAAGTAAGTAAGTAAGTAAGTAAGTAAGTAAGTAAGTAAGTAAGTAAGTAAGTAAGTAAGTAAGTAAGTAAGTAAGTAAGTAAGTAAGTAAGTAAGTAAGTAAGTAAGTAAGTAAGTAAGTAAGTAAGTAAGTAAGTAAGTAAGTAAGTAAGTAAGTAAGTAAGTAAGTAAGTAAGTAAGTAAGTAAGTAAGTAAGTAAGTAAGTAAGTAAGTAAGTAAGTAAGTAAGTAAGTAAGTAAGTAAGTAAGTAAGTAAGTAAGTAAGTAAGTAAGTAAGTAAGTAAGTAAGTAAGTAAGTAAGTAAGTAAGTAAGTAAGTAAGTAAGTAAGTAAGTAAGTAAGTAAGTAAGTAAGTAAGTAAGTAAGTAAGTAAGTAAGTAAGTAAGTAAGTAAGTAAGTAAGTAAGTAAGTAAGTAAGTAAGTAAGTAAGTAAGTAAGTAAGTAAGTAAGTAAGTAAGTAAGTAAGTAAGTAAGTAAGTAAGTAAGTAAGTAAGTAAGTAAGTAAGTAAGTAAGTAAGTAAGTAAGTAAGTAAGTAAGTAAGTAAGTAAGTAAGTAAGTAAGTAAGTAAGTAAGTAAGTAAGTAAGTAAGTAAGTAAGTAAGTAAGTAAGTAAGTAAGTAAGTAAGTAAGTAAGTAAGTAAGTAAGTAAGTAAGTAAGTAAGTAAGTAAGTAAGTAAGTAAGTAAGTAAGTAAGTAAGTAAGTAAGTAAGTAAGTAACTAAGTTAGTTGATCCCTTTTATTCTATTTTTTTGTGTCATTTTGTTTAAACATTTGTTGGGTTTCATTTTCACTATTATGTAAGGTCCGATTAAACATCATTTTAATTGCCTATTACCGAGCTGCCACACTCAGATCGTGTCCCGTCTTGGTCCCTTTAGCTAGTTGGTTAGAAGATTTTTCAAAACAATTCCTTGTCGAATGGCTAAGATGCGGGAAAATTTGGCGCGCGCGCATCTTGCCTCAATACTCTGAGTAGCAGCTCACCATAATCGGGCGCGCGCATCAGGCTCCCTGAAAGCACGTGGTGAAGATCGTCCGCCTACTATAGACCGACGACTAAAGTATAAGCATGTAGCATGTGGAGAGACAAGAGAAGATCTCTTCTCGATCGTGTCGCGGCTCCCTTGTTGATGCTGGCTGGGCTCTGGTCGGTCGCGCCGCCACGGCTATGTTTTGGGGATGCTGCGGCAGAGACGGTTTATCCCCTTCTTCTAGCTAGCAGACATAGTAGTAGTATAGTATATAAGTAACGTCGATTGATGGATCTTAAACTTCATTCACAATAATTGTTTGATCGGGTTGAGATCGGCGGTCTCTCGGTTCGGTGGGATTGTTCTGTTCCTGGATTGGGTGCGTTCCAGGATAACGAGTGCGATTTGTTGGGTTTCAAAGGATTCTGGACATTAAGGACTATTGAACTGTGCTTTGACGAACAGATGTGAATAATTGAAAGTGACGGTTGAAACAGAGTGGAAACCATCAAGTGTCAATTCAAGCAGGACAAAAAAAAAAAAAAAAAAAAGACTGTGTCAAGAAGAATCATTCAAACGCTGAAAAGTCAACGATCATCGGTTGTTTTGAGCGGTGGCTTCCCGTGACACTTTGGGTGGGTGACCCCTGGCATCTGTAGCCAGTTTGGCTGCACATCAAAGGCGATGGTGAGTGTTCGATTGTTTTGGGACCATAGCGTGTAGAGATGGGGGCGGACTTTCAGTGAGTGAGGATCCACTTTGGCGATGCGCCGCCGAAATGCTAGGAGTAGATCTCCATGAACGACACACAAATGGACTGCAGTTAATTCAATGCGCTTCGATGCTACCCCGATTTATCTGAGCCGCTTACATAAGAGACAGTTTGACCCCGTCCCGTGTTTTTTTTTCTGCAAAACTCAAGAAGGGGTCAGATGGATGATGGATACGAATGGTGGTGATCCGTGGTGGATCGTGGTTTGGACGATGATGGTGATCGTTAGTTCACTTTTCTACGCTGATTTATCTGCGAGCGGATCAAAAGTGGTCTAATGGGTCGAGTGGTGCAGTGCAGTAGAATTGGATCTCTGGGAAAGCTCGGCGCGATCTAATGCGTGATCGCAGTGACTAACTACGATATTAGGACAGTGATTTCCAATTGATCCAAATTGCTATGCCATGATTTTTCGCGGTTTGGTTATGTGAAACGTGATTTATTTTTGTGGAAAATCTTAGTGCCTTCCGTTATTTTCATTATTACGAACAATGCTCGATATATTAAATCGTACGTCTGTAAAAGACAGGAAGTTTTTTTTTAATAAAATATATGACAAATAATAGTCGTGGGTTTGAATCTCTCATTTTTATTGATTCATGTTTATTAATCAATTTCTAGCAGTGTATTGAGAAGAATTACAGAAAAAATCTTTGGATAAACTAAAGATACACTGGATTTTTAAGTATAACTGATATAAGGGGAACTCACTAAACAGATTAAATTGCTGCGTAACCCATGATGTTCTGCTTATTTGAAATGTTTCATGATTTTGCGAATGAAATAATCAAAGATTGCCTTGGTGATCGCGAAGTTTAGTCAGAATAAACTTCAATAAGCGGTTTACGCTGTTAAGTGAATTCCCCTATAGTTTTTAAAAGTGTACTTTAAGCAAATTTTAAAGATAACATTTATAATTTTAATCGCAACAGAAATGTTTAGTATCGCGAGATTTTTTGATGGAATGACAAAATTATCATGAAGTGACTGAAGATTGTTCTTATAAAATGCCAGTCAAGGGCTGAAAGTCTCTATAATAACGACAAATCAATGAATCAATCTTATAAAACTCAAGAACAAATTTTAAACACTTTGGTACTAGTGCATACTTAAGGCCCCATATAGCCGATGCGGTAAGCTGACGGGTTTTCAGCATGACCATGCTGTGGGTGACAAATTCGGTTATCGGTCGGCTAAGGAACTTTTTGTGAAGGAAATTTGCTTATCAACCTTGGGCATAGAGTATCTTCGTGCCTGCAAAATGGTCATTGGCAGAGGAAGCTCTCAGTTAATAATTGTGGAAGTGCTCATAGAACACTAATCTGAGGAGTAGGCTTTGTTCCAGTTGGGATGTTAAGCCATTAAGAAGAAGAAGATAGCTATTTCCGGTACGACTTTGGTGAAATATAGCACGAAATTCAAGAAAGAGAGGAAGGTACAATAACAGGCAAACAGACGTAAAATTTAGAACATTTCGCTTTACAGTCCATCGGTCAGTTAACTCTATTTTCATCTGGTGAACATGGTTCACAATGCTGTGCAGCAAGTCCTACAGAAGGCGAAAACGTGTAACGTCAAATAGGTAAAGTGATGAATGCGCCTCTGGTTGTAAGGTACAGAACGTAAAAACATGGTCAATGGAATTTTTATTAGTGTTACGTCTGTTTGTCTGTGGTAAATTCCACCGATTCCATCGGATATTCTCGAAGGGATTATTCTCTGGTTTCACCAATGAACTTCTCTGTGAATTCATCTAAAGGGTTGCTCCGGAAACTCCACTACGATTTCTTAGGGAATCCCTCTTACATAGGAAACATCCTTTGTTTACGGGGATTGCTTCAGAGAATCCTCCGCAATTTTTCGCTTACTCTCCTAAGGATTCCTTCGGAAACCACTACATTGAGTTCTTGGAAATGTCTTCAGGGATTCCTTCAAGATTTTCTCAAGGTTTTTTTTTCTGGAAAACTTTTAATGATTGTGTTAGGATTTTCTTGTAGGATTTCTTTTCAAATTATTCCAGGGATTCAAGACTTTTACCAGAAAGTCATGTGGGGATTCGTGCTCCAGTCATTCCTTCAGGGATTGCTGTGGGATTCCGTCAGAATTTTTCACATGAATTCTGGAATTTCCCAAAGAATTTATTTCGTCGGAAATTAAATACTGCCTTAAGGAATTCATCCAGGGGTTATTCCAGATAGTTCTTTAGTAATGCTTTCGAGATATACCTTAAGGATTCTTTTATGAATACCACTATGCATTCCTTCGGGTAATTTTGCAGAAGTTGTCACGGGAATTGTTCCAGGAATTCGTTCGCTAAGTCCTCCAGAGTTTCTTTCAAGAATTTCTTTAGAGTGCCGTGACCCGTGGCGCAGTTTATCGCACTTTCGCTTTATGAGCGGATTTTGCATTTTATCAGAAAGGTTTTCATGAAAAAAAATGGCCTGAGAACCATGATGCTTTTCCTTACGACAAAAAAATCATTCAATCTCTGGAAGTTTTCCTGGCAAAATTTCTTGATCTTATTCCTCAACATCTTCTTCTTCTTAATAGGACAAAGCCTGCTTTTCAGCTTAATGTTCTATGAACACTTCCACAGTTGAGCTTCCTCTTCCAAAGACCAATTTCTAACCTGGAATTTGTAAGCTCTTGTAAGGATTCAAGTGACATTAAAAGAGAACCTCTGAATTTGACCCAAAAATATTAAGATTTAGAGGTGGCACAAATACTTCAATGTTGAATTTTTGATTAATAAAAAGGTTGTTCCACTTTAAGTGCCATTACTTTTTCAATTTTCAACTGAATCTTTTTTTATGAATCTCATTCAAATTCAATTTTTTTTTTCCAAAGTCGCGCAAAATATGAGTTTTTAAGGATTTCTTTCATTTTTTTTTCCTTGAAAGCCCAATAAACTTTAAACCACCTGATGAATTTCAAATCTTTTAGCATGCTTTAAATATTTTTGTTGCCAAAATAGTTCTTGAACAACAAACTATTCGTTAAAGTATTGATTTTAATGATACTTCTCACCAAAAACTGGCAAAACATGCGTTAAAACTGGTTTTTTCCATGTAAAATTGAATTTATGACTTTTTTTGGCAGCTTTTATTCAAAACCAGATTCATTCTAAGCATCATATTTAGGGAAATGGAATACAGTAAAGGTCTTTTTTTTCAAAAAAAAAATCCTTGCATTGAATGCACAGTCACAATTGCTACACTGGCGAAATAGGGTGCCGGGCCGCCTTTTGTTTCTATGAAACCTTCCGGAGTCCTAGGATTTCCTCCAGAAATTCTTTCAAGAATCATCCATGGAAATCTTCCATAGATTATTCCAGAAGTTCCTTCCAGGCACATCCTCAGAAATTTTATCCAGGAATTCCAGCTGGGATCCATCAAGCAATTGCAATTGTGGTTCTACCAGCATTTCTTCGTAGGACTTCTCAAGATTTTTTATATGTGATACCTTCAGGAGTTCTTTGGGGATTTTTCTAGAGATTTCTTCTGAAATTTTTGCCGGGATTATTCACGGTAATATTTTGAACATTATTCCAGAAGATCCTCCGGTAAATCCTTCAAAAACTCCTCGTGACCTTCCTCCAGAAATTCCAGCAGAGATTCCTCAAGCAATTCTTCCTGCAATTTTCCAGCTATTCTTGCTAGAACTCCTCCAGAAATTCTAACTGTGATACTTCAAAAAATCTGCTAGAGATTCTTCTAGAGCTTTCTCCTGGTTTTTTTTTGCTGGGATCCTTTCAAGTAATCTTGCTGGAATTCTGCAGATATGCCTTCGGTTGTTCTTCCAGAGATTTCTCCAAGAACTCATCCAGGAAATCCAGTAGAGATGTTATCTAAAGATGGACTTTGGAATTTTTCCGAGAAATCTTTCTGAGATTCTTTCCCAAATTCCTCCTTCGATTCTTCAGGGCCTCTTCTGTGGATTTCTTCAGAATACCTCTACCGGTTCTTCCATGGGCTTTTTGAGGTATTCTTTTAGGTATTTCCTCAAAGGGTTTTTCTTTGGATTCCTCCAGGCATTCCTGATCGGGTTTCTCTAGAAATTCCTGAATTTCTTTTCCAGGAATTCTTCTAGGGATTGTCCTAAGATTTTCTCCTGGGATTCTTTCAAAAACTCATGCTGGGATGATTCAAGGCAATCTTTCTAGGATTCTTCCAGAAGTTCCTTCGGTGTTTCCTTCAGGAATTCCTCCAGAAATTTTATCCTGAAATTTTTCCGAAAATTGCTCATCCTCCAGGAACTCCTCCTGACCGTCATCCGGGAGCTCATGCTGGGATTCCACAAGCGATAGTTCCAGAAATTCCTCTGGTGATTCTTCCAGGAACTTTTCTTAAGACTCATCTAGGAATTCCTCTAGAGATTTTATCCATGTATTACTCTAGAAATTTATCATGTAATTTCTTCAGAAACTCCTTTTGGCCTGCCGCCAGGGATTCCAGCTGAAGGAATCCCAATATAATTCTTTAGAGGAATCCCTAGAGCCTAGAAGAATCCCGGGAGGTATCGTAGTAGAAATTTTAAAAGAAATTTTAGGAGGGATTGCTGGAGGAATTTCTGCAGGAATATTTAATGAAATACCATCAGGAGTGTCTGAAGATATCCTAGAAGAAGTGCTTTGAAGAAATATCGGAAGGAATCTATAAATACCTAGAGAAATCACTGGAGGAGTTGATAGAGGTGTTACTGGAGGAATGAGCATTGGTGATCGTACACTTCGTATAGTTGCTGTTCCGTGATTTACCTGAGCTAGCGAAATTGCTCAGAGAACCAATTGGACTTTCTACCATCCTCAATGTACACGTTTCGAGAGCTCAAATTTTATTGGGTCAATAACGGCGCTGGCCACGTCCTTACGGTCTACCGGGGAAGAGAAGGAATGACAATTCGACAACTGTTGCAACTAGAGGTTGTATGTACTACTGGACCCTCCACAGTAGTCACGGGAAGGAGTTTTGTTAGTAGGGAGGGATTGATAGTTGCATAGATCAAGGATTCACTTTGGTAAGCGATGTGATCCATGTACCCGTACAGTATACATATAAATGTGTCACCTCACAATTTGGAAGAATGGTGAGACCATGAAAACTTTAAATGAAAATTTATGGAATAAAAAAAATTTTGCGTCACCTCGCAATTGGGTGGACTGGTGAACCAATATGCTACTTGCCATGAAATCGATATATTAAAACAAAACTTTGTGCCGACACTAACAGTGATGGACCGCATAAAGTTTGGCAACATACTGACGCATAATTACGGATCAAATCAGTGTGGCCAGCACTGTAAGGTGGCGGACTGTACAAAATACAGGAGAATTTATTTAAAATAAAACAAAATTAATGAAAAATTTGGCCGACACTTGAAGTGAGGAACTTTGTTCTTGTTGAGTAAATATTTGAAGGATGATTTTAAACTAATAGATATACCACAATAGATCAAATTTTGGTCGCAGTGGTTTATGTTCCGAACAGAGAAACTAATAGATAGATTTACTCCGTTTTTCAAAGAAAAACAAGGAACAAGCTCACCTATCATCAATCATTTACTCGAGCACCCGTCGGCCGACCTATCGCTAAAAACGATACGATCGTGTGACACTATTTTTCGACACTCGCAAGGAACAACAAAATACTAGACGAACATTTAAAAATGGGCTATCTGCTTTGCGTAAACAAACAGTGACCCTATTTTCGACACTCGCAAAGAACAACACAATACTAGACGAACATTTGAAAAGGGCCCATCTGCTTTTTGTAAACAAACATGTTTCTGTCTCTGTAGGGCCCATCTGCATCCACCCACGCACATCAACACCCTTATCAGAAAGAGTGTTCTTCAAGCTATCTGTTAAGGGTGTTGATGTGCGTGGGTGGATGCAGATGGGCCCTACAGAGACAGAAACATGTTTGTTTACAAAAAGCAGATGGGCCCTTTTCAAATGTTCGTCTAGTATTGTGTTGTTCTTTGCGAGTGTCGAAAATAGGGTCACACTAAACGACCGGCAATCCGTATATCGGGTCCAAAATGGCCAGAAGTATTTCAGATAATGTAAAACTAGCACGGAATGGTGTACAGGGGGTGGCCAAAATGTTTGGGATAGGCAACTTTTTTTTCTCTCATAAAAAAAACTTCAACAAGCTGTAACTTTTCAAAGAGATTTAAAAAAAATCTCAAATTTTGACTGTTTGTCAACCTATTATATGTGCATCATTGGTACAAATTTGAGCTCGATTGGCTAATCTTTCGCGAAGCTAGAACCATTCTGGTAAAACACTATTTTTAAGACAAGTAATTTTTGAATTGTTATATCTCGGAAACCAGTGAACCGATTTGAATGAAATTTTTAACATTTATCAAAAATATATTGGTACTTGATACGACGTTATAAGATTAACCAATTGAGCTCAAACTTATATCAATGATACACATATAATAGCGTGACAAACGACCAAAATTTGAGAATTTTTGATGCACTCTATGAAAAGTTACAGCTTGTTGAACTTTTTTGAGAGAGTAAAAAAAGTTGTCTATCCCAAACATTTTGGCCACCTCCTGTAGGTATTTCAAAAACCGGGATGTTTGACATGCCACATGACATGAAACTTGACCCTGGAACTGGATTTCGGAAAATCGGCAAGCCGATTCCAAAATGGCCAAATGTATTCTAAGTGACCAGTCATCGTGATAATATGCTATAACTTTCAAAATCAAGAAGTTTGATTGAAGTTTGAAGCATGATGGAGTTTATTTAGCTTAGAAAAATGGACCCCGGAACCACCGGAAACGATTCCCGGGAAATCCGCATATCGGTTCCAAAATGACCAAAAGTATTTCGGATAACACAAAGTTTGAGGTGTCGTATGATGGTATTGAATCATGTTCAAAAATTGATCCTGGAACCGATTCCTCGGAACATCTATACAACTGGTTCCATGGCACTGGGATGGGCTTTCAGACATATGCTTCTATCATTGTAGTTCATCTAGGTCTGAAAACTAAACTGTTCTCATATCGAAAATTCATTTTTTTCCAATATGGCCAATTCCAATGATTCATTTTGATTCCGGAATAACTCCGGAACCACTTGGCCATTCCGACAATGCCTGGCAAATCCGTAAATAAGAAGGATATGCGCTTCTTGTGTCAACAAAATTATAATGTGCTAGTTCAGACATAGCATGTCCTGTATTCGCGCGGTTCGTCACCATTGCCAGCGACTTATTCAATGTATTGTACAAAGTACAACAATGTGACTACTGAAGGGTTGAAATCTAAACAAATCCTTCAGAATTCATATTTTAAAGTTTGCGTGTTTAAAAGCTCTAAAAGTGGTTCTTAGTCGATTTTGATGTTGGTACTTTGAAGTACGAACAGATACTCCATCGCGAAACAACTGTGGAGATTCAGATGACTCCTCGGTTTGTAGTAGCAACAGTGTTACGAATGTTACTAACTTTATGGAAGTTGAACTATAGAACTGAGCACATTGATAACGGTTACCTATCATTTTGCTTATGCATTTAACAATCATTCAACTTGATATCTGCCTTAAATTCCAGTATGCGAATAAGTGAAACATGTGCAATAATTGTTCAGTGTGAAGGGAGTACTTCAAATTTTGCCTTTCTACCATTTGCGGAACTGTCACCACCGACGGTCGTGTGTTCAAGAAGATACGGATCACAACTAAAATTATGTCACACAGCTGCCGCCGCCGCCGCTGTCGTCGTGCCAGTATCATATCGTTTCGGGATTGACCTTTTTGCACCACCGCACCGTCGCGTCGTTTATTCAAGCGACCATAAGCAATGCTCAGCGCGCTGCTGTTGTAAACCGTCAGCTCAGTAGTAACGATTATGTGCGGTGATAGTTATCTATATTGGAAATGAAGAGGACCCAACCGTTGTTGGGCTTATGGTTGGATTGGAATGGAATCTCTTGTGACGGGATTTTTCCCTCACGCAGTGGTGTGGTTTCTTGGTTACAACTAGCCGTACTTTTTCTAAATTGGCCCACCACGGCAATGACAACCGCTCAAAGTGGAGTGTTCTATGTGCGAAAATGGGATTGAATGAGGCGGCGGCGTGCAGACAGGTCGATGAATGGGTCATAAATCAAAATCGTTGCCATCATGCGACTGAACATCAGCGGCGATGACGAAGTTACCGGGCGGTTTGGTTGATTCAGTCAACCGAATGCTGTGGAAAACTCTGACGAAATGTCACATTGCAAGAGCCGATGAAGCCTAGCAGGTTTAAGCCGTCAATTTACTTATACAGCATGTTAGTTCATATTCAGAAAAACAGAGTGCGTTGGATCTCGTTATTACATAGCAGCATGCAAAACGGATGAAAAGCCCTAGTTCAGAAAATTTGACTACACTATGTTTCATAACTATAGATCCAAAAAATATTTTTGGATACTCGGATATGTAGAATGAATTCGAATCATATTGTTCTCCTGTTTAATTCATTATTTAGAGTAGACATGAGAAAAATAATAATTCGATATTACATGTGTTCTCTGAATCTGATAAATAATCTTATATAAATTCCCTTGTTCCATAACAATAGATCCAAGCGAGAATTCATTCTAGTTAATTTAAGTTACACAAAACATTCAACATATCAATAATGAGTAGTCTCTCTTTTGTTCTTAATAAGCTATCCAGGAGACTTTTAATTACCTTTAAAGGGATTTTATTCCACGTGCAAACAACTACACGATTTCGATTTGGAAAACATCCGTACGGCCTATTTTATTTACACACTGCTTTTATAATCAACCCTACAAATTCTCAATTGGGTTCTGGTCAGGATAAGAAACTGACCATTCTTTAATCTGAATAAGCTTTTCACGAAACTATGCTATAGTTGCATGAACCGTGTGAACAAGTGTATTCATGATTGTGACAAAACGTTGTCTAATTTGTTTAACGGCGTTGCTGCAAGAAACGATAGTATATGTTTTTCAGGTTCAAAAGCTCGGCACATCCCTGAATGCCCGTCCATTCGAGTCGACAGAACCCTCTCCATACCATCATGCCGCCACCCCCGAGAAGTAACGTGGTTATTTTCGTAAATCTCTCCAGTACGAAAAAAAGGCCATTCGGTCGATACAAGCTGAACTTCTTTTCGACCTAAAAGGTCTCCCAAAGTGTCAAATATGTCTGGAGAAGTCAATCAAATAAATATTTAAACAAATAACAGTTGATTCGCCGCATGTTGAAGAACCATCCTATCTCGATATATCGAGATGAGCAGAATGAACTGTAATTTGTTGAAGAATTTAGAGATCGAAATGAAGAACCAATTTTTAAACTTTCGTAACTAGGAAAAACCTTCACCCAACAGATATAATTTCACCTTCTCAAAATAGTTTACACCTTGGAAAAAAGGTACAGTAACCTGTAAAAATAGTATATTGACAAATCTAGAGAGAATCTAGAACAAAAACCATCGGGATCGAATAAAGACCTGATTTTTACCTTCAAAGAACTGTAATCAGTTTTGTACCTTTTAATTCCGCCCTCTATGTCGTCCTATAGAGGGCAGAATAAAAAGGTACAAATCTAAATACACTCATTCGGAGAGGGTATTCTGCATAGAGGGTTCGAAAAGTCGGTACAAGATTATATTTACCTGTAGAACATCAAGATGTGGTGTCAACGGTAGTTTACTCCAATCTCAACGCATTCATATTTTGAGCGCGAATCCGTATGATGGGTCAAAAGTTGTGGAGCTCGTTCCATTTTTTTTCACGTTGATCGTGTGGACATTCTTTCAGGACTCTATAAATTGTCAAACGCGAGACGTCTAGTGCTAGCTAGGGTGCCTGTACCAGTTATCGCACTACCTAAGAAAAACTATTTCTACAAAAATAAGAAGAAGACCGACGAATGTAAACAATAAGTCAAATGATTGATTAGTTTTCATACTTCACAGGAAAAATATAAAAACGGAACCAAAACCACTTTTAATATTTATTACGGCGTGTGCCAATGATAGGAACCCTGTACCAGTTATGGACACATTTGTTAGTTTGGGTTCCACTTCGCACTATTTACATGCATTCCTTATGGGATTTGCCATAACTGGTACACTATGGCGAAATAGGGTGCAAGGAGGCCGAAAAGTTAAGGAAAATGATTTATTTCTACCATAATTTGAGCGAGTTGTGAAGTTTGAATGATTGCAATCATCTTTTGTGATCGTGATCTGTTTTTCACGATTTTTTTCTTGTTGATTTGTATCTTTAAAGGTTGAAAATCAACTATGGCGAATTTGAGGTACTATAGCCATAACTGGTACACTGAGCCTAGTTCTTTCTTTAACTGGTTCAAACTTTTTAGCGAGTTGATAGCGATCCGTATTCCGTTTTGTGCGATTAGACAGCTTCCTCGTGTTTTCTTTCTGCCGTATTGAATTGGATCTTAAAAGAAAATTACATCGGCACGATGAAATCTGTTTACAAAACGAGAAATTTCATAAACTGTTAAACTTCTGTCTTGATGTGTCAAAATCTTTCTTATTTCAACTTCAGATATATATTTTGCACACGGCATATTATAAATTGAAATTTACACGTAACACGTAACGAATGGTCAGATGCCAAAATAAACCTGAGCACAGAACCAAAAACAATGCGTGGATTAGGCACAACGAATGACTTACATGAATTAGATCTATAGTTATGAAACAAAGGGATTTCAGTTTTTTTAATTTATCTGTATACACACATGTGCATGTATAAAATTACATGGTAGTATGTGTAAGGCACATGGGTAATCGTGATGGCGTAGTGCATGAAATAATCAATTGCACTTTGAATAAATAGCAAATAAATATTGGATGGATCTATAGTTGTGGAACAGAGTGTATCGTCTTCTATAGCAAGTATTATTCTCGGATACTTTTTCATAAACACGTACTAACTTAGAATTTGCATGTATTATACGTATATTGAAAAAGTATCCGTATTGTTTAGTCACTGTTTGCACTTGGAATGTTTAGGGCGCACGAACGTTTATCATTGAACATTTATTACATTTCAAATGATGCAGTTTAAATCACTTTCCCACTTGCTTCCAGAATATACTCTTTTACTTTTACATATGTCGAATAACATATTCAAGCATACCCGAGCAGACAAGAATAACAACTGAATAACATATCATGGTATTACTCTTAAATACCATTATACCTCGATATGCCCTTCATTAGGCTGTAATAAGAGGCAAAATAACAAAAAACGAATACCATAATTTAGTATAAGGAACACTTAGAAAATAACAAGTCTTGTTATTTCGATAATGAATGCATACCTAAAATTTCAAGTCCAGTTTTTGTTAACAAAGTAATAACATTTCTTGCTATTAAATTGAACCTTTTTAGATAGCTCTAAGATGTTATAGCAAAACTTGTTCTTCGGTCATTTTCACTGCTAAATAAACAAATACCACACAATATCAAACTCTGCTCAAATACCTCCATTTGTTATTATGATGTTCTCATAAAATTTCGTAGAATAATATAGCAATTACAATTTTAGGTATTAGAGCACAGGTTGCTCTTTGCATGGTATTTGGAAGGTATTCCCCTCTGCTCGGGTAAATCGACCTATTTGCTTGTAGGACGGCACGTTTCGTGAATTACCTATACAGCTAGAATAAATCACACAAGGCACGTTGACTGGTGGCAGACAATTAAAGTTCAATAATAAATAATTTCCTATAAAAAAAAATCCAAAAGGCTGAGTGAAAAAACAGGGGCTTTATAGTAATAGATAACAAAAGTTTTATACACAAATAAAAAAAATGCATACATAAATCAAATTTATCCATTAAAAATCTCGAAAATGCATTAAATAAAATAATTAAATAAATAAATAAACAATTGAAATAAAAAAAAAGGATTCTTCTCATAAAAAAACTTTGAATTTTCCATAAACAAATCCAGTTTTTCATTATTAATTATAATTTTCACAATAAAAAAATATCGAAAAAGCAATAAAAAAATTCAAACAAAAAAATATCAATAAATATAAAAAAAACGAACAATATATAACTTGATGCATTTTTGGCCAAAACATTGTGTAAAACATTTAGTTGAAAAAAAATACACTTTTTTGTTTCAATTGTTGATTTATTTATTGCATTTTTGAAGTTTTTTGTTGATCAAAAATCTATTATTTATGAATCATTTCGATTTATTTATGCATTTTTTTATTCTTTCTTGGAACTTTTGTTATCTATTAATGATTACACTCCTGTTTCTTCACTGGGACTTTTGGAATTATTTATAAAGAATAATGACTTTTTATGGGTCGGTAATGTTTTAGCCGTTGATTGGTGGGGGTTGTACATAAACCACGTAGACCAACTCAGACCCCCTCCCCCTCGTAGACTTTTGTCCATATAAAAATTTTAAAATTCGTGTGGAGCGTAGACTAGATCCCCGCCCCCTTCCCCCAACATGTCTACGTATTTTATGAACGACCCCTAGACTAAATCAAGATAATGAGTTTTCATTTTGACTGCATCGCTGCAAATACGATCGTCAGATCTCTGCAGTCCAGTACAGCAATTGGGCAACCAATTAAACGCCCCATAATAAATTTAAGATAAAAAATAAACTAAATCAAAATGAATAAAAAACATAGAGGTAGAGCAAAAATGAACTATAAAAGTTCCATAAACAAATCATAAAGATCTTAAATAAATCAAAATTTTCCATAAATAATTGATTTTTGAGCAATAAAATATATCAGAATTTCCGTAAGGTAATCAACATCTGAAAAAAAAACTAAATAGGGGAACTTTTGGCAATTTTGTTCTCTTCGTCATAAGGGGTTTTTTGAAACCTATTGAACATGGAGTTGGACTCAAATCCTTCCCAATCAAGCTGAATTATATGGCCAAGTTTTAGACAATTTTGCTGATAAAAATCCCCCATGACAAAGAGAACAAACCTGCCGATAATACCCATAGTCACTCTACAGGGAATACTCAAAATAACTGGGACAGGTAAAATTTTCACTTTTCTAAAAATGTTCAACTCGCTGCAACTTTTCGAAAAGGGCATCAAGTATTCTCAAATTTTTTACTGTAAGTTCAACTAGTTGTGTATCAGTGGTCAAAATTTGGAAAAGATCGGGCCATTTTACACAAAGTTATAAAGGTTCTAGAAAAATGTATAATTATCCGATAGCCAACTTTGAGCTCCGGATTCAATGAACCGAATGCAATGAAATCACTTATGACTTATATAACGATCTATTTAAAACATTTGACAAAACTTAAAGTTCTTCACACGAAAGAAAATTATTTCGATTAGTTTATTTTTCTAATATATCAGCAATTTATCCAAAACTTCACCATTTCAAGATTGGATGTAGCGTTGATGTTGACTGATACCATTCAAGTGCAGGAGATTCGAAGGCAGTGCTCAAGACTCGCGGAGTATTCCTGGAATCAAGGATT
This sequence comes from Aedes albopictus, assembly GCF_035046485.1. Lineage (NCBI taxonomy): Eukaryota > Metazoa > Arthropoda > Insecta > Diptera > Culicidae > Aedes > Aedes albopictus. The sequence goes on along the minus strand of NC_085137.1, from coordinate 480,883,344 downwards.
TTGGGTTCCTGTGGTGAAGTTTACGCTGTTTGAAGTTTATTCAGCTAAGTGTCTTTTATTTTATTCTCATTGTACAATGTCCATTTTATATTACGGGGATTACACACACACACGGCGGGGTAGCCTAAGGGAGTTGAAAGAACTGATGACCGGACTTAAGTTCGTGGAATAGCCAGACTGAGATAGCAACTTTATGTTGACTACCGAAGGGATTCAGCGATTTCAACTCACCCTGCTACAACAAACCATCAGGTAGATAATTCCCTTCCGGAATTACTCTGCAGTCATAGGTTATCCTTGCGCTGATGGTGGGTACACTTTAATCATCATCATCATCATCAATTTATCCAAAACTTCATCATCGTTTCAAAATTCCAGATAGTAATTATAGTTCATTTAAATTCCCTCTAATTGAATTGAATATATTTATGTTTCAAAGGAAAGCAACCAAATAGCCGGCCTTAAATTGAAAAAATAATGGGATACATATGAAAAATAGATAAATTTACTGATAAAACAGGGAATAAATGAAATCGCCATAACTTTTTTTCATATTAATAATTTCAAATTAAGTCAACTGTTTTTTAAAGTTCATTATATAAGTCATAAATGATCAAATTTTCATTGCATTCGGTTCATTGAATCCGGAGATATAACAGCTCAAAGTTGCCTATCGAATAATTATACCTTTTTCTAGAATCTTTGTAACTTCGTGTAGAATGGACCGATCTTCTCAAAATTTGAACCACTGATACACAACTAGTTGATGAACTTACAGTAAAAATTTGAGAATATTTGAGGCCCTTTTTGAAAAGTTACAGCGAGTTGAACATTTTTTGAAAAGTGAAAATTTTACCTGTCCCAGTTATTTTGAGTATCCCCTGTATTTCCCATAAAAAATCGAACATGCGAGGAATAGTGACATGGTCACTTAAGTTCATCATTTATTTTCGGCCAAACGGCATTCGGCCAAATGGCATTCGGCCAATCGGTGTTCGGCCAAATGACCCGGAACCGTTTCATGGGCTTCAAAGGGGTTTTCATTGTGTTCCACGGGGCTCCAGGTACGTTCCAAGAGTTTTCCAAAGGATTTCAGGGGCTTCCAAGGGGTTTTTGGGGTGTTCTTGTGGATTTCAGGAGCTTTTCAGGGATTTTTAGGAGTTTCAGGAGTTGATGATGAACATGGGCGTGTTAGTGGAATATTTGTAAGTATAAAGAAAATCGGGTTAACTACTGTTAGTTTTAACTACATTCTTAGTACATCCTTTGACAGATACGTATTCTCGAGTCGCGTCGAGTCAAGTACAAGACACTGAAGGCGACCTTATAGTTGAGGTCGAAATGCGTATCTGTCAAAGGATTCAAATTCTTAGTGGAATTAAAAGGAACAGTTGCAGCACTTAACCCGATTTTCTTTTTACTTAGTTTCAGGAGCATTCTAAGTGATTTCAAAAGCGTTCTGGGGTTTCGGGGGTGATCCAGGGGTTCCAAGGGTGTTTCAGTTGAATTTAATGCGTTCCAGAGGATTTCAGGGGTGTTTCTGTAGATTCCGGAAACACCCATGCAGCGTTCCAGGAGTTATCAGACGCATTTTAGGGATTTAATGGGTGTTCCAGGGGTTTCAAATGTGCACCAGGTGGTTCATTTGCACGCATTCCATTTAAACGAGTTTCTGAGGCGTTTCAGGGTATTTTAGGGGTGTATCTGGGAATTTCAGAACATTCCAGAAGTGTTCCGGGAGTTTCAGTATGTTGCAGGAGTGCTCCAGAGGATCTCAGGCAGTTTCAGAAGGGTGAAAGATTGCAGGGGCGTTTTAGGGAATTTTAGAGGCATCCCTTTAATCCAACGGAAATCCCTTCGGAATACTAGAGACATTTTCAGAAAGGTATTGGTGCGTCTCTGAATCTCCATTTTTGAGTTCCTTCCCGAGTAGAAGGAAAAATCTCTTTATCGTCAAATATCGAGGTTTGAATTTTGAAAAACTTTGATTATTTGGATCCTAATATCGCTCGTCCTTATGATGAAATAAAAAAAACCCTAATTAATCCACCTAGCGGTGATGGCGCCTTTCTCGTGCCTTCCGAAATCCATTTCAATAAAATTCAAGCGAAATGTTGATGTATATCGCACTTACATACAATAAACGGAAATCCATTTCATGATACCAGAAATCATTTCGTTTATCTAGCTTTTAATGTTCGAGCCTAAAACTCTTAAGAAAAAGCCGCTATCTTGAATTTGAAGCCATCATTTAGGATTTAAGATTGCCATCTTGGATGTTCTGGTCGCCATTTTTGGCGTCCAGGCATTTTCCCTACGAAAAATATACTTCATTAAACAGCCACCATCTTGAATTTTGGACCGACATCGCGGAGCTTCTGGTCTCCAGTGTTGATTTCCGCACAAAATTCGTCAACCATGCTAACGGTTACAAAAATCGCCGCAGTTTGATGTATCGCATGTTGGGACTAGTTCAGTTTTATATACGGCCAGTTCTACCGGTGCTGGTCCGGATCACTGAAATTGCCATAACTCCGGAACGCCTTGGCCAATCTGGACCATTTTTTATAGCAAACAATTCCGGTTCGATTCAAGCTATAATCCGAAAAATCGGTCAATGGGAAGTGCCTTGAAAAGTGTTGAACTTATTTTGCGCGTATACATATGTATGTATGTGCGCAAAATAAGTTCACCACTGTATGTCATACCATACAGACATAATCTCAATTCGTTGAACTGATTTGATTGGTATATGCGACTTGATCCACCGAGCCTTTTTTCGAAAAATCGTTTTTTGAGTGAACATATAGTTTTTTGGTACACTAAGTGTGCGAGAAAGGCAAACCACTACTTTCGAGATTTTTTGATTTAGTTATCCAACTAAACCAAAAGATTCCAAGATCTTTTTGGTAGCAAATTTAATAATCTTTTAAATGCGATAAGTTTGACCATTTTCAAGTTATAGCCAGCTTGAGACACTGCCGTCCTACGCATAGTTGTCCCATGTTATATGGGATTCCCATATAACATGGGACAATCGGGCGTAGAACGGCAGGACAAGCAAAGTCAAAAACATGTAAAGTTCAATTACTACGTAACGGTTGAGATTTGACCATATGCGTACAACACCGGTCTGAACCTGTTTGATTGCTAACGTTCATAAGGTTATCAAAAAATCCTAGCTTTGCTGTGTCAGTGTCGCATACATAGGTTCAGTTCAATTTTATATTTAGCCGCTTTCGGAAGGACACCCGGAACTGGTTATGACACTACACAGTAAAACTGCTCAGCACTAAAATGTGTAAGCCCTACTCATGAGTGCATAATTTCCAGACCACACAAAAATGTGTTACAGTTACACATTCTCAAAAACTGCTCGTACACTCGTCTAGATGCGAAATGTCGATATTTTTTGTTTTCCAAGGTCACTAGTAAACCTAGCTAAATTGCTGTACAAAAATTTTTGCAAATTTAACGATTTTGCGGACACAGGAGCTGATTTTGTGAATGTGCTAGGGTTACACATTTTTGGTGTAGTCTGGAAATTATGCACCTTAGTGCTGAGCGGCGTTAGCGTGTACCGGCTGTCCCCAAGGTGGTCCTAACCTATTTCTTTAATAACCAGTCATCAGGTTATCAGAAAAGCCGTTATTTGTTGTATGGCATGCATGGGTTTGGTACTCTTTTATATTTGGCCACATCCTTCAGGACCCCCGGACTGGTTCCGGACAACTACCGGTTCAGATATAGTCTGATACTGTTTTCCTGCTAACCGTTCATCAGGTTATCAATAATGCCGCTGTTTGATGCGTCGCATGCATGGGTTTGGTAATTTTTTATATTTGGTCACTTCCGGTGGGACATCAGGTACCGGTTCCGGACAACTACCGGTTCATATATGGTCTGATGCTATTTTCCTGCTTGCCGTTCATCAGGTTATCGAAAATTCCGCTGTTTGATGTGTCGCATGCATGGGTTTGGTTCACATTTATATTTGGCCACTTCCGGCGAGACGCCCGGAGCTGGTTCCGGAATACAACCGACTGCTTCTAATGTGGTCCTAACCTATTTATTTGATAACCAATCATCAGGTTATCAGAAAAGCCGTTATTTTTTGTATCGCATGCATGGGTTTGGTATTCTTTTATATTTGGCCACATCCGTCGGGACCCCCGGAACCAGTTCCGGAACACTACTGGTTCAGATATGGTCTGATATTGTTTTCCTGTTAACCGTTCATCAGGTTATCTAAAATGCCGCTGTTTGATGTGTCGCATGCATGAGTTTGGTACTCTTTTATATTTGGTCACTTCCGGTGGGACATCCGGAACCGGTTCCGGAACACTACCGGTTCAGATGTGGTCTGATACTGTTTTCCTGCTAACCGTTCATCGGATTATCGAAAATGCCGCTGTTTAATGTGTCGCATGCATGAGTTATGTTCAATTTGATATTTGGCCACTTCCGGCGGGACACCCAGAACCGGTTCCGGAACACTACCGGTTCAGATATGGTCTGAGACTATTTTTCTGCTTACCGTTCATCAGATGATCGTAAATGCCGTGGTTTGATGGGTCGCATGCATGGGTTTGGTGCATTTTCATGTCTGGCCCCTTCCAGGGGTACCGGTTCCGGAACACCTAAATGGCCATAACTCCGGAACGGCTGGACCGATCCGAACCATTTTCAATAGGAAACAATGGGACCAGATTCCGCGTCGAATGAGCCGTCGATCGTTAAAATCGGTTGATATTTACTATCAAAAAGTGAGGTGACCTTTTTTTGTACACATACACACACACATACATACACACACACACACACATACACACACACAGACATCATCTCAACTCGTCGAGCTGAGTCGATTGGTATATGAAACATGCCCCTCCGGGGGCTCTATCAAAATTTCATTTTTGGAGTGAACATATAGCCTTTCGGTACACCTTGGTGTACGAGAAAGGCAAAAATACGGGTCTAATTTTTTTCGATGAACTACAAACCCACTAAGCATCGCAACGTTCGGTGTTATTCCGTATAGATTTTCTATGGAATGGCTGTATTATTTTAGGTGTAATCGGTCCTCCTGGTTCAAATCTGTCGACAAGGGGCTGTCCATAAATCACGTGGTCATTTTTTTGGGACTTCTTAAACCGCCCCCCCCCCCGCGTGGTCATTAGTCCATACAAAATTTTTTATTTGTCCATACAAAATGGTCATTGGCCGAACCCCCCCCCCATCATGACCACGTGGTTTATGGACAGCCCCCAAATGAACTGACGGGAATGAAGGAACACCCTAAGCTCATGCTTTCAAAGTGTATCAACTCAAAGTCTGTGCATAAATCTACAATTCTTTGTGGCACCTATGGTACGTGGTCCTTATGATGCACTGGTGAGTAGGATTACAAGCTTGAAAAAAAAAAAACATGGCAGGTTTGGCATTCCGTACAGAAACTGTGCACGGAGAAAACGAAAATCCTAAAAATTGGTATTTTTCAAATCAAAATTGAGTAAACCGACGTTTTTTCACAATCTGCGAATATCGGTACAGGTACTCAAATTAAGGTACTATGCCATTTGCTCAAATTTAGCTTCCTGCGCGTAACTCTGAAGTTGGGTAAAAAATACCTATATTTGGGTCTTTTCAGTTATCCGAAGATCATTTTCATGTTGAAATCACTCACTCTTACACTCTTACAACAACAACAAATGATCGATTGTGCGATATTTGCCAGAAAACCGTTCGCCAGAAAACCATTCGCCAGAATGACAAACGCTAGAAAACCATTTGCCAGAATGTACTATTTGCTAGAATACTATTTGCCCGAAAGTACCATTTGCAAGAATGTACCAATCCCCAGAATTTAATATTAAATATTAAATTCTGGGGATTGGTACATTCTGGCAAATGGTACTTTAGGGCAAATAGAAATTTTCTCCATTTTCTAGAAATTAATTGGAACTAAAGATATGATTGTGAGAATTTGGTGGATATATTTCAGTCCATTAACATAAACCATGTCGTCAGTTTCAATATTTTACAATAATTCAATATGTTCATTGCTTGGATGATCTCTTCGTTTGTTTCGATGAAGGACGACTAGGGCTAGAACAACTAAAACAACTGGAAATGATTTACCGGTAGTTATTGAGCAAAGAGAAAACCGATGAAGAGAAATCGATCATTGCAGATACGCCTATGATACTAAGCGCGAGACTTCGATGTAACTAGGCTATAAGTGTATAGGTCCACAAACATCTGGTATGGTGAAAATACTGCTGATCTAAGTCCATTAGGCCGAATGGTTCATGAGTAGAATCGCAATTCAGTGATTATGGAACAGGAATCAGAACGGTTTCTTATATTTGTTCGGTTTTCCAGTAATTAGCTGATACTTCTACAATATTAATTTTGCCGTATTGTTTTACCGCAATCAACAATTAATATCAAAATATAGTCTTAAGTACTAACTAAGAAGAACAGCCTATGTTTAAAAGAAGGCACAATTCACTAATTCAACATCAACGGTTTCGGTGCAAAAAAAAAAAAAACTATTTTTCTTCAACGAAACTATTCTCTCTACTTCAAATAGAGGCGAATGCCGCATTGCGGTAAAAAAAAGTTTATATAGTGAATTTGTCCTTCTTCTAAACACAGGCTGTTCTTTCTACTTTCATTGTAAGACTAGTTTTTGGCATAAATGGTTGATTATGTTAGAATTATAAAACAATATTGGTATTGCGGAACTAATAGTTTAATTATTGAAAAAAATAACAGATCTTAAACCCGTTTATTTTGCCCATATTTAAAAGAAGGATAGATTCATGGGGAAAATACAGTAGCTCCAACTTCTACAATAATTATAACAGCATAAAAGGAGAAAACTAAAAAAAAATATGGCGTATTTCTGTGTATTTTACTCGTTTGCTTCCAATAGGTTTTTGTTTATGATATTCGACTGACTTAAGTGTGTGGTCAACAATTCCGGGTAATTTTGCTGTTTGGCACAAAAATTATTATTTAAAGTGATCATGTTGTTGTTATGGTCAAAAATAAGGTTTAAAAATACTTAAAAATGAACGAAGAAAATCTTTGAAAAATATAAGTAAAGCCAATAATTCCATATCAGTAAAAGCTGGAAAGAACATGTTGAAGACAGGAAAATCTTTGATGTGTATTGATCAAATTCCGTCAAAATAATATTTGATCAATTGGATCCACATCATGATCAACTTGTCCACAAGATAAATTTGTGGAAATGTTCTAATTGAAAAAATAAGCTGTTGTGCGCAATAAAATAATTAAATAACATAAAAGATTTAATGTATTGTGAAGTTTGAAAGGTATGAGTTCACATCAATTTTTTGTTCCAGAATGATTTGCCCTTCTTCAAACTATAGGCTTTTCTTTAAAAGTTACTCTAAAATCATTTCTTGTTTGCTCTTATATCAGCTCCGATAATTTATTTAACTTTGGCATATAAATCTGAACAAAAATTAAATTTTACATTTTTACAATCTTTATTGTGGGGTAATCGATCCCAAATAAATAAAAAACACGATTTATTTTTCAATAAGATTTTTTTAAATTATCATTAGATTGGGAACACTTCTGGATTGAGAACTATGGAAAATTTCTGGGAAATGGTACTTTCTGGGGAATGGTACATTCAGGCCATTGGTTTTCTGGGAAATGGTTCTTTCTGGCAAACGGTTTTCTGGGAAATGGTATTTTCTGGTAAATGTCTTTCTGGCCAATGGCATTCTGGCGAATGGTTTTCTGGCAAATATCGCACAATCCAAATGATCAACATTAATAAATTGACCCTTCATTAAACAAGATTGAAACTTTTGATTGAACGCGTTTACGAAACCTGACCAGACCAGATTACCTTCTATTATTTTTTCCACCCGCGTTGGATTCTCGGTGCAACAGTGAACCGAAAATTATGCCAAACCCCATCACCTCAACAAAACAATCATTAAACCCTCGATAGTGAAAAGACGTGGTTCAGCAGATGACCGAGCATTGATTTTAGGGGAGCTCTTGACTTTTATGGGCGTTTTTTTCACCGACCACCCCGTCTTTCAACACATACCTCGTCAGATCGTTGGTAGGTAGGTTATTGGACCAAACTTTAGCATAGCCGCAGCATGGCTTCGCATAGATGCTAAAATCATCGTTGATGATGGTTTTTGCTGCAATTGAAGTGACCATTCAATTCGACAATCCGCAGACGATTATAGATAGCGTCGACGCACCATACGAAGAGTGGCTTTCGGGTCATGCTTTTGAACTTTACGAGGGATTTGTTGGTGGCTAGTAATTTTGCTTACAGGTCTTTATTGTTCAGTTGGTTATATGTGTTGCACCTGGGAGTGACCCACAGTTGGCTGACGAATTGTTAATACTACGAATTTATAATTTAGAATACTTAGAATAAGTATTAGATAGCAAGTGTACAAGTATAGCTACGTAGCTACTAGCACATTTATTAGAAATATTCGAGTATTGAACTGCGAAACCACCTGAACCAAGCTTCACCAAACGATGTCAACTCTACCAAACGGGAGCTCTATCGAGGTAACGACCTGTATGGTCATCACGCACAAGCCAAAACCGAAAAATCATACTTCTACAAGCTGGACCACGGCACTAGATTTGCATGTTAAGATAAAAATTCTCAATCCCATTCACTAAAAATTCACCGCCGCGATCATCCTTGATACCCATTTAGGCGTTGATTCAAACCTGTCAACATCGAATGCGTGAGCCTACCGAAAACGGTTTGTCATGAGCTGAGCGCGCCTAATTGAATACCGATCATGATCGGTAAAATGTCCGATCGATTATTGAAAATGAATATCATTATGCAGGTACGCGTGATCCTCCTTCAATCGTACTATTCGCTGTGTAACTTCTTTCGTTGCTGTTTTCGAATGCTTGATTGGAAATTTCTTAACGATCACTTTGAGATGGCGATCATTATGGCAATGGATTCAGTCAGTGATAATCGGTGGCGCCCCATCAACTGGATTGGGATAAAAGCTGTAAGCGATCAAAGACATCAGCTTCTGTTGGGCAGATTAGTGATGACTATTATTAAATATCTGTTTGTGATGATCCCTATGAATTACAAATCATGGAATGACCGTTGAAATTCCTGAATCTGCGAACATTATTAAAATGATTCATGAGATAGAAACACCCCGACTCCAGAACAATTAATCTAGGTTTCCATCGTCTTATATTGCATTAACTTGAGCAGTGAAAGGAGTCTCTAAAAAGCGAGCACAACACTATAGCTATCATCAAAGTGTTCGAGGTTTATAACCCGATGCTTAGACCAGTTCATAGCCTATTTGCACCCAAGAGGTCAGAGTTCTCGTTTGATAATTTGAGTTTTTGCTTTTGGTTTTCCCTCTCAAATATAATTTCAGATGTTGAAACTGCTGATAGCGGCGTGCCTGGTGACGCACGGCCTTGGCCGGCCCGATGTTTCTCACCTTCTGAAGCGCGAAAATCAACGCCAGAACGATAGAGCCTTTCATCCGCTGGAATATCTCAGTCAGCACTTGGGGAATGGTGGCGAGTTTGAGGCCCGTGCCGCCACCGCTAGTGAGTACAATGTGTTCAATTATTTAACAGCATTTAATGAAACGGAAATTAACGGTCTTGAAGGCAGATCATCACCATCATCTGGCAGCGGAAGGCGAGCTGGCGGAAGAGCGTTTAGAAATGTCGTGAAACCGTCGCCTTTCAAGAAGAATGCAGCTGAGTTTGGGTACACCTACGAGAAACCTGCGGATCCATTCGATTTCCCGATACATCCGGATGCTAACTTGATCAAGCCTGTATCAACTCAGGCTCCGGAATATCTTCCTCCTGTGAGTCAAAGTCCCCAAGGTCCAGTAGACGAGCAGTCTGCTGATTCTGGATTGCCGTCTTCATCACCATATCCTGGATCAGTTCCCGATGTGATAGCAACTGAAGGACCTCAAGGACCGAGTGGTTCAACAGATGCACCGGAATTAGGTTTTAGTAATTCTGTAAGCTCAGGAAGGCCATCTACACCAGAGTCTACTCCAAGTCCATCAATGTCACAATCTCCGCAAGATGGTTACATGCCGCAAGGACCAACGTCAAAACCAGAAGACCTAGATCCAGGATATCCACAAGGATCTACAGACGATGATACATTTACAGGGTATCCCCCAGCGTCAAGTCCTAGACCTGTAGCTTCTTCAAGCTCCTCAGCCGATGTGTCTCAACAACCTGAATCGCAAGTAACCACCGAGAGTACATTCACTGATTATCCTCAAGGTCCAAGCTCTCCATCGTATCAACCTAGTCCCGAGTCTACACCTGGATCTTCTATCTCTTCAACTGACTACCCTCAAACGTCTACCGGTTCTAGTTTGCCCGATCAACGGCCATCAACTGAGCAGGAATTCACTGGGTATCCTCAAGGTCCTAGTTCAACTGCGTCGCCTGATCAAGGCTTCACCACTTCAGCTAGCCCATCGTCAACTGTTTTGCCACAAGCACCAAACCAACTGCCAGAAACTGTATTTACTGGATATCCCCAAGGCCCTAGTTCCACAGTTTCACCTAGTGATGTCCCAACGACTACAGAAGAGCAATTCACTGGGTACCCACAGGGTCCATCTTCGCCAAGTACCACAACCGACAGCCCTGCCACCGGTTCCACCCCCGTTCTTCTTACGACGGAGGCCACTGAATCAGATAAACCTATCCTTCCACCGAACCTAAATGAGGTGCTCGGCGAACCATTTGACATCAACGATCTCGCAACCACTACGCAGCCGACAACGACCACCACCCGGAAAACGGCAGATGGTGCTTTCATTCCACCAAAACCACGTCCGGAATTGGTGGTTCCAAATGAGCCGAGTACTTCGCAAACTCCCGAACAAACGGAACAACCGTCAACTCCATCGATGGTCACTTCAACGCCGGCAGCCTCACCCGGAAATGTACCATCTACGTCCGCTCCAGAATACCTACCTCCGGAAGGCGATATCGCCCAGAAACCATCAAGCGGTGCTCCAACTGGTGATGTTGGCGAATCCTCCACTGCGGCCGGTTACCCGAGCTATAGTTCAGAAACCACAACCTTCGCAGGTTATCCTAGTTCCGATCGTGAAACAACAACAACTTCCCGTTATCCAGTTGTCGACCAAGATCCGAGTCAAGAAACCACAACTTTCGGAGGTTATCCTGCTGCAGATCAAGAATCTACCCCTGGATTCGGTTACCCAAGTTCTGATCGTGAAACCACCACTACTGTCAAATATCTGGAACCGGAACAAGAATCTCTTCCTGGATCGAGATATCCTAGTTCCGATCGTGACTCTACGACTTCAACAAGCTCTCCCAGTGCAGGCGTTGAAACTTCTCCTTCTTCTGGATACCCCAGCTCAGACAGTGATAGCACAACTCCTGGATACCCGGAACCTGCTCGAGAAACCACAGCCGCTTCAGGATTACCAAGCGTGAGCCAGGAAACCACGACCACGTCTCAATATCCAAGTGAGGAATCCGGCCCAGCTGAACAAGAAACAACCACTTCCGGAGGATATACAAATGCCCAGGGATCTACAACTACCGTAGCTCCAGAATACACTACGGTATCTGGTGCCACTACACCTGCTCCTACAACAGCTCAGGAGTATTCTCCTGATCAGCCTTCAGGCCCCACGTCGACTGCAGCTCCTGAGTATCTTCCACCAGAAGATGCTAACTCTACAGATCAGTATTATCCACCCGCGGCTAACGCTACAGCAGAATTTCCTTCATCACCTTCCACAAGTGCTCCTGAGTACCGCCCGGAGCAACCCGTTCGTCCAACAATACCTTCAGACAACCTTTTCAATCAAACCGTTCCTGCAAGCCCAGACTACCCATCTACACCACCACCTCAACAGCCCGAAACTCCCGTCAACATCATGGACATAATATCCGAAATCAACGGCATGGTTCCCGATAGCAGACCCAACAATGGCTACCTACCGCCAAACCAACAGAATACGATGGATCTACGGATCGTCGTTGATGACACGATACCATCGGGCCAATCGAGCAGGAGTCCCGTGCCGGAGTCAGAAGCCGACGGATCCGAACTGCAGCCTAGGGTAGCGCCCGTGGAGTCTGCCAACGGAGGCTACAACTACCAAGTGCCGGACCAACGGTTACCCACTCCGGTGATACCTTCGCACACCCTCGATGACGAGGGCTACCACTATCGAATTCCCAAAGTTCCTTTCCTTACCTAGGTTTATTGAATTAGCTGTGTAGTTCCCGACATCCTCATCATCAAACATCACCATTATTGGTTCTCCATCCAAATTCTACCTAGTTGGACCGATGTCACGACTTTGACATGACGACCCGCCACGTGGACTTATTTATTTTGTTTTTCATCGGTCACCTCATCAGTTCTACAACGACGGGTCCCATCTGCCATCATTAGGTACCCTACTCATCGGAGCCGTTACGGTAGTGTTGTTTTGCTCTTGGGGTTGCGACTTTTTTTTTGGGAATGGCAGCGATTGGCACACTAAACACACACACGACCGATGTGACGGTGGATTATAATGAGCCTACCTGCTGCTGTGGGATGGTGGCGATGCGATGGTGTTACGTAATTGGTAGGGTCGCGAATCGAACGGGTTCGCTGGGGTCATACTGAGAAGTTTGGTGTCGTCTTCCCCGGCAGCGATGGTGACGGATCTTTTTTTATGGGTTTGGGTGCTTGGTTTGGAAAGAAAATGCACTGGGTATGGTGTGATGCAAATGTAGGTTGCACGTTAGGACAGAAGTGATAGTTTCGCTTTTTTGGTGTCTTGATATTCAGAGTTCAACGTTGAAATCAGTACACAATACACACTGCTACCAGATCATTGTACTTCAGAAGACCAGACAAATGCACACATCTATTACGATGCTTAAAATTAGCTTAGGACAGGTCCAACTTTATTTACTCTGTGTAATACATCGGAGAGACCCAAAAAAATTCTTTGCAGTCAATGGTAGTTCTAATAAAGACTATGATAATCTCTTGGAAGAGACTTGGAATCTCTGAGTAGAGATTCTGCGGATCTCTCAGCTGAGATTATCTCTTGATTGAGATCCTGGGAATCTCTCAGTAAAGATTCTGCAAATATCTTTGTAGAGATTCTCTCTTGACTAAGATCCTGGAAATCTCTTAGCTGAGATTCTGGAAATCTCTCAGCTGAGATTCTGCGAATCTCTCAGCTGACATTCTGGGAATCTTTCAGCTGAGATTCTGGGAATCTCTCAGCAGAGCTTCTGGGAATCTCTCAGCAGAGATTCTGGGAATCTCTCAGCAGAGATTCTGGGAATCTCTCAGCAGAGATTCTGGGAATCTCTCAGCAGAGATTCTGGGAATCTCTCAGCAGAGAATCTGGGAATCTCTCAGCAGAGAATCTGGGAATCTCTCAGCAGAGAATCTGGGAATCTCTCAGCAGAGATTCTGGGAATCTCTCAGCAGAGCTTCTGGGAATCTCTCAGCAGAGATTCTGGGAATCTCTCAGCAGAGATTCTGGGAATCTCTCAGCAGAGATTCTGGGAATCTCTAAGCAGAGATTCTGGGAATCTCTCAGCTGAGATTCTGGGAATCTCTCAGCAGAGATTCTAGGAATCTCTCAGCAGAGATTCTAGGAATCTCTCAGTAGAGATTCTAGGAATCCCTCTTTTTTTTCCTTGTTGGGGACATAATGCCACTGCGACCATTGATTTGATCTATTGTGGCGTAGGAATCCCTCAGCAGAGATTGTAGGAATCTCTCAGCAGAGATCCTGGGAATCTCTCAGCAGAGATTCTGGGAATCTCTCAGCAGAGATTCTGGGAATCTCTCAGCAGAGATTCTGGGAATCTCTCAGCAGAGAATCTGGTAATCTCTCAGCAGAGAATCTGGGAATCTCTCAGCAGAGAATCTGGGAATCTCTCAGCAGAGAATCTGGGAAGCTCTCAGCAGAGAATCTGGGAATCTCTCAGCAGAGAATCTGGGAATCTCTCAGCAGAGAATCTGGGAATCTCTCAGCAGAGAATCTGGGAATCTCTCAGCAGAGAATCTGGGAATCTCTCAGCAGAGAATCTGGGAATCTTTCAGCAGAGAATCTGGGAATCTCTCAGCAGAGAATCTGGGAATCTCTCAGCAGAGAATCTGGGAATCTCTCAGTAGAGAATCTGGGAATCTCTCAGCAGAGAATCTGGGAATCTCTCAGCAGAGATTCTGGGAATCTCTCAGCAGAGATTCTGGGAATCTCTTAGCAGAGATTCTGGGAATCTCTCAGCAGAGATTCTGGGAATCTCTCAGCAGAGATTCTGGGAATCTCTCAGCAGAGATTCTGGGAATCTCTCAGCAGAGATTCTGGGAATCTCTCAGCAGAGATTCTGGGAATCTCTCAGCAGAGATTCTGGAAATCTCTGAACAGAGATTCTGGACATCTCTGAGCAGAGATTCTGGAAATCTCTCAGCAGAGTTTCTGGGAATCTCTCAGCAGAGTTTCTGGGAATCTCTCAGCAGAGATTCTGAGAATCTTTCAGCAGAGATTCTGGGAATCTCTCAGCAGAGATTCTGGGAATCTCTCAGCAGAGATTCTGGGAATCTCTCAGCAGAGATTCTGGGAATCTCTCAGCAGAGAATCTGGTAATCTCTCAGCAGAGAATCTGGGAATCTCTCAGCAGAGAATCTGGGAATCTCTCAGCAGAGAATCTGGGAAGCTCTCAGCAGAGAATCTGGGAATCTCTCAGCAGAGAATCTGGGAATCTCTCAGCAGAGAATCTGGGAATCTCTCAGCAGAGAATCTGGGAATCTCTCAGCAGAGAATCTGGGAATCTCTCAGCAGAGAATCTGGGAATCTCTCAGCAGAGAATCTGGGAATCTTTCAGCAGAGAATCTGGGAATCTCTCAGCAGAGAATCTGGGAATCTCTCAGCAGAGAATCTGGGAATCTCTCAGTAGAGAATCTGGGAATCTCTCAGCAGAGAATCTGGGAATCTCTCAGCAGAGATTCTGGGAATCTCTCAGCAGAGATTCTGGGAATCTCTTAGCAGAGATTCTGGGAATCTCTCAGCAGAGATTCTGGGAATCTCTCAGCAGAGATTCTGGGAATCTCTCAGCAGAGATTCTGGGAATCTCTCAGCAGAGATTCTGGAAATCTCTGAACAGAGATTCTGGACATCTCTGAGCAGAGATTCTGGAAATCTCTCAGCAGAGTTTCTGGGAATCTCTCAGCAGAGTTTCTGGGAATCTCTCAGCAGAGATTCTGAGAATCTTTCAGCAGAGATTCTGGGAATCTTTCAGCAGAGACTCTGAGAATCTCTCAGCAGAGATTCTGGGAATCTCTCAGCAGAGATTCTAGGAATCTCTCAGCAGAGATTCTGGGAATCTCTCAGCAGAGATTCTAGGAATCTCTCAGCAGAGATTCTGGGAATATCTCAGCAGAAATTCCAGGAATCTCTCAGCAGAGATTCTAAGAATCTCTCAGCAGAGATTCTGGAAATCGCTC
The DNA here is from genome assembly GCF_035046485.1 of Aedes albopictus. Classification (NCBI taxonomy): domain Eukaryota; kingdom Metazoa; phylum Arthropoda; class Insecta; order Diptera; family Culicidae; genus Aedes; species Aedes albopictus. The sequence continues at coordinate 480,867,785 of NC_085137.1, read as the reverse complement.
AGCAGAAATTCTGGAAGTATCTCAGCCGAAATTCCGGGAATCTCTCTACAGAGCCTCTGGGAATCTCTCTGCAGAGCTTCTGGGAATCTCTCAGCAGAGATTCTGGGAACCTCTCAGCAGAGATTCTGGAAATCTCCCAGCAGAGTTTCTGGGAATCTCTCAGCAGAGATTCTGAGAATCTTTCAGCAGAGACTCTGAGAATCTCTCAGTAGAGATTCTGGGAATCTTTCAGCATAGATTCTGGGAATCTTCCAGCAGAGATTCTGGGAATCTCCCAGCAGAGATTCTGGGAATCTTCCAGCAGAGATTCTGAAAATCTCCCAACATAGATTCTTGGAATCTCCCAGCAGAGAATCTGGAAATATATCTGCAGAGAATCTGGAAATAGGGTGACGATGGGTATTATCGGCATCTTTGTTCTCTTCGTCATGGGAGGTTTTTGTCGGCCAAATTTCCTGAAACTTGGTCGTATAACTTAGCATGGTTGGGAAGGATTTGAGGCCAACTTTGAGTTTACTAGCTTTCAAAAAAATCCCCATGACGAAGAGAACAAAACTGCCGAAAATACACAATTTCCCCTATATCTGCAGAGATTCTGGAAATCTCTGAGCAGAGATTCTGGAAATCTCTGAGCAGAGATTCTGGACATCTCTGAGCAGAGATTCTGGAAATCTCTCAGCAGAGTTTCTGGGAATCTCTCAGCAGAGATTCTGAGAATCTTTCAGCAGAGACTCTGAGAATCTCTCAGTAGAGATTCTGGGAATCTTTCAGCATAGATTCTGGGAATCTCTCAGCAGAGATTCTGGGAATCTCTCAGCAGAGATTCTAGGAATCTCTCAGCAGAGATTCTGGGAATCTCTCAGCAGAAATTCCAGGAATCTCTCAGCAGAAATTCCAGGAATCTCTCAGCAGAGATTCTAAGAATCTCTCAGCAGAGATTCTGGAAATCGCTCAGCAGAAATTCTGGAAGTATCTCAGCCGAAATTCCGGGAATCTCTCTACAGAGCCTCTGGGAATCTCTCTGCAGAGCTTCTGGGAATTCTCTCTGCAGAGCTTCTGGGAATCTCTCAGCAGAGATTCTGGGAATCTCTCTACAGATTCTAGGAATCTCTCAGCAGAGATTCTAGGAATCTCTCAGCAGAGATTCTGGGAATCTCTCAGCAGAGATTCTAGGAATCTCTCATCCGAGATTCTGGGAATCTCTCATCCGAGATTCTAAGAATCTCTCTGCAGTTTTTGGGAATCTCTCAGCAGTGATTCTGGGAATCTCTCAGCAAAATTCTGGGAATCTCTCAGCAGAGTTTCTAGTAATCTCTCAGCAGAGATTCTAGGAATTTCTCTGTCTGTAGTGATTCTGGGAATCTCTGAGTAGGGGTTCTGCGAATCTTTTAGCAGAGATACTGGGAATCTTTCAGCAGAGATTCTGGGAATCTCTCAGCAGAGATTCTGGGAATCTCTCAGAAAAGATTCTGAGAATCTCTGATGACAGATTATCAAGCTTTCCCCAAAAAGTTTCTCAAAATTACCTTCAAGAGATTCTCACAATCTTTTTCGGAGAATTCCCAGTTTTTTTTCCAGAAATTCCTAGAAATTTTTGCCGCCAAGAGATTTCCGTAATCCTTACCAAGAGATTGGTTTTGAGACCAATCCTTCGATTGGAAGATCATTCTCACAAAACATGTGAAGCGGAACGGCTGATTTTTTTGTAAATTCTTTGTTGGTATACAATGGAAATGATATCCACAATCCAATATACAATAATCTGACAAAAATCCGAAATCATTGCCAAAAACCCCAGCGGCCCATTCATTTGCATTAAGGACAAGGTATTTGGAGTACATAGCTCAAAATTTCTAGAGCACCGTTTTTTAGAACCGTTGAACGGATTTGAATGAAAATGCATCACGCTAATTGTCCAGTGGTTGTCAACAGCGTGATGCATTTTAATCCAAATCTGTTCAACGGTTCTAAAAAACGGTGCTCTAGAAATTTTGAGCAATGTACTCTAAATACCTTGTCCTTAAACCAACAAATAAAACAAAATTCATCGCCAATTTAACAAGCGAATTACAACCCGAAAAACGTCGTTTCGACAACACTGTTTACATAATCGAAACCAGCATGCATTTGCATCTGGCACACCATCGCACTTGATGCCAACAAACCAGCCAGCCTGCGAGCGATCCCGTCGATCGATGTCCCGCGCATGTCGCAGACGATGCGACTCCAAGTGCGACTCTCATCTCATCCAGTCCAGTGTTTTCCTACCCTGCTGTAGATATGTACCTACTATCCAAATCCAAGTCATCATTCATCGTTTGTTAGGTGCTAAGCAACACATGTCGTTCTCACACCGGGGTATCCTAGGGTGGCCCAAGGGTGGCGAAACTCCTAATCTCGATCCTTGAAGTGGAAGTTTCAGTAGTCAATATAGGTCAATATGATCTTCAAAAAATAAAATAAAATAAAATTTCTATTTTAGACGGTTATACAGGATATTTTAGCCTTTTCACATAAGCTTAGCCCACCCTAGTACTCACTAACTGTTGCAATTCCCGTCGATCTTCATCATCATCACCGACAACGATCATCTTCAGCGGAGAAGCGTGCGTCCCAGCAAGTTGAGCCACACACACACAGCACTTACCTGCTTGATCAAGCCGTCAACACTCATCGTCGGATTCAACTCTGCTCATCTAAACGATTCGAACGAAACCGTTTGTTTACAGTTGTTAATAAATAATTATCGATCGTTGTCGAGTCTCGATCGCGTTCCCTCTAATGTTTATGACTGCGCAGGTTTCATTGGCGGGTGGCTGCAACGGCGGCGCTTCAAGCATTAGTGCGCTTCCTTTCATCTGTGTGACATCTTCACACGATCGCGCACGGGACCATGACTTCTGAGACTTTAACGATTTGGGTGACCCCTCGCCGAGCAGGTAATTATTAGCAGCGACATCCTAATCCACTGTAATTGTGGTTTCTGCCTAAAACAACGGGTTTGTGAATAGTGTGCCAAAATGACAGACGCCGAAAATTGGCCCAATTTCCAAGATAACCTGTTCCATCATTCGCTATTCATCGAGAAGCTTCATCACCAAGTAGCAGCGACCAAATTCACACGACCCGCGCATTTATGAACACGTGTGTCACCTCCCTCATCAGTCCTCCTTCTCATCCTTCTGCAGAAAATCTGCACAGACAAAAAAAAGTTCATCAACATTTGTGCATATCTAGTATTTTACGAGCGATTATTTAAGAAGTCACGAGAGCCAAGAGAAGTGAGCGGCTTCTGCACAGCCCAAAGGCAGAGAAGCAGATGAAGATGTTGAATAAATATTTTTAAAGTGTATTATTACGTTTGGATTGTGTTTTATTTGAATGTGTGAACACTTCGAAAGCCCGATTAACCTGCTACTCTTCTCCTTTTCTGTTAGTTAATTAGTCTGTTCATCATCAGTAGGTCGATATTTTCTTTTTTGGTTTTGCAGACCTTCTGTCTCCTAAACCAAGGTTCAAGCGTTGTAGTAGAAGCGCACGTTTTTTGTGGTAATTCGTTTGTGATTAGTTTCATCCAATCAAAGCACTCACTACTTGTTGGCTACAAAGTAACTTTACTCAACCGCTAAACATAATATATAGCAGAGCTCCATATTCGTCGGTAGATATTGGGTGATGTTCTTCTAGAGTCCTCTAATGTGTAGGGTTCCGAGGTCGTCTTCGGCCGCGTGCAGCCAACGCGTTTGCGGCCATCCAGGAAGTCATCAACCTCTACTTGATTTCCTGTACAGTTTTGCTATTCTTTCTTGCGGCATTCGCACTATTTGTTCAGTCGATTGAAGTATGCCGAAGAATAAAACATTTCTCAATATTCTAATCTTGTACACTTGATACAGCTCGTGATTTATGCGTCAGCACCACACACACTTTTCTTATTTACCACAGATAGTTGTCCGCAGCATGTTGGGTTCAAAAGGCTTTTCGGTCCATCTCTTTTCACGTCCACGATAACACCTTACAGTCATGAGGTAAAGTGCTACCGGAAGAATCAGTGTCTTATACAGAACGAATTCCATTTGAGTTTACAAATTACTAGACCTGGTGGTTACGCAATCCAGAAAATGCCATATTCACAACTGCAATATGCCTTTTCACCTCACGGAAAACATCATTGCCATATGTCATAAATGTTCCAAGATAAACAAACTCTTCAACAACTTCAAACACAGCCTCACCAACCAGTACTTCACCAACACTTCCAGGCCTGCCTTTGTCTTTACCCGCAACCATGTACTCTATCTTGGTCGAGTTTATCGTCAAGCCTATCCTCGCTATCTTCCTCTTCAGAGAAGCATAAGCTTCCTCCACTGCCACTGCTGATCAATGCCTATGATAGGTACCGATCGCAAAGCAGAGGAGCATGTACAACAGTTTGAGGATAAAGCCTGCGCACTTTAGAATCGGTACACTTACAACCCGCTGCACACCAAAATCGGCTTCACTAAGCAAAAAGTGATGTTAGAAGCAATTGAAGCTTATTTTGTATGAAAAATAAGAAATATGCTGTTTAATTTTTTTTTTCAGATGAAATATTGCTCTGAAGTTATGAAAGTTTTATGAAAAATAAAAGGCTTGCACTAATATTTAAGGCCAAGAAAGTTATTTTCGTATAGACTTTAGTTCGGCAAATACGCATACAGGAAGGACATCACACGTATAGTATTGATTTACAACAAATCAATGTTTTGACCCAGAACAATACGAATAATCGTGACTTGAAAGCTGTTAGGACGTTTGCTGACGAAATTCGTAGGATGTGTTTGAATGGCGTGAAATATCTGAAGAAATCATTTATTAAAACTGAATCTACTCAGAAGTTTTTTATTTGTGATCATAGTATTGCTGCTATGGTTTCATAATCTATATGGTTTTCAGTGTTTCATCGATGAAAACTGTCAAAGTTTAGGTTTATAAAGAGGAGTTCATCTTATGACTAGTAATTTACGACTGCTGCGCGGGAAAACAGCTAATAATTCCAAAAATAATCCAGGTTTGTGTATGAATTATGCCACTCAATTACGGAATTAAAGGCTCAAAAATGGTTCTCAGGAAATGTTATTTCATTCAAAAAAAAAAAAAAAAATACTTTGAATAAAATTATGCTTCGAATATAGCCTGAATGGTTATTAGCCCTATTAGGCTATGCATTTAAAAGGGCCTTGCAAACCATATTTATCAAAAGTTTAAAGTCGTAACTAATTTCTAGCTTATCAATAATGGACATAATTTTGTTTCTTGTGGAAGTACTAGCTCGAGAGCTGTGAAATTCGTAAGTATTGACGATCATTGGTTGTGCAGAAGAAAATGGCTTGAATTACAAACTCAGATAGAAATTTCATCTTAAAGAAATTAAAATAACATATTTCATATTTTTCCTACAAAATACAATAAATAAGCTTGCTTCTTACAACATTTTTTACTAGATCAAACCGTTTTTGATCTACAGCCGGTTGATAGTGTACGGATTCTAAAGTGCGCAGGCTGTAGTGTCATTCCTCTCCACCCAGACCTCTTAAGGCGAAACTGGATCCATTTCCTCTCTTTTTGGTTCTTGATTTTTTTTTTTTTTATAAAATAACGAAGCAATATTTTCAAAATCGGTTTTCGTGCACATGTAGAATATGGATCAAGGTATCTCCTGATTTTTATCCAGATGGAAAATGTTGTTAGTTTTTGCAGAAACCATTTTTAAACAAAATTTCACAAAAAATGGTTTCTGCAAAAACGAAAATCATTTTCCATCTGGAAAAAAATCAGGATATACCTTGATCCATGCTCTACATGTGCACGAAAACCGATTTTGAAAATATTGCTTCGTTATTTTATAAAAAATCAAAAACCAAAAAAAATGAAAAAATGCTTCCAGTTTCGTCTTAAATGCTCGTTCAAGTGCAATGTTGAACTGGAGATTTGAAAGAGCATCTCCCTGCTTCAAATCACCAGAACGAAGTACACGCACTTCGTTTTCGATTCGAATACTTGATTTTGATCCATTCAACCATATTAGTTTCGTCGGAAAACCATGTTATGTCACTCACTTCTTTGTACAACTACACTCAAACCTCCATTTAGGTCTTATCCATTTAGGTTAAATCTATAGGTCCCTCCATTTAGGTAACGTTACCTAAATTGAATGTGATTGTGTTGAGAACAGTTGAAGTGGTTCAGATTAGGGTTAAGGTTGGTTTAAGGACATTGAGTTGCAAGTGGAGTCAAGGGGAGTTCAGGGCGTGCTCAGGGGCAAATGAGGGGGGACGGGGTTTGTTAAGGACTGTTTAAGGTTTCCTATGAACTTTCTTAAGCATAAGTCATCGAATCTATATGCATAACTTAAATGGTTGAATGAAAATCATGCTTACACAGCCTCATGCTACTTTGTTCTGACAAGTGCTAAGTTCAATATTTGTTTAAGAATCACTAAGAGTTCCCTTGAGTATAGGTCATTGGTTCTACAATCGTAAACGGTCTGGAACGGCGAGAATCTTTTCTGAAACCACTTGAAACGTTTAAAAATCGCTTCAAAGCACCGCTGAAATATTCCTGAAACATACTTAAGAGTTGTCATCCAAAAAGTATTTTCAGAAACTGGGTCCCCTTAACCCCCTTAAATCCCCTGTAACATCCCCGAGACCTTCCGAAACCCCGAAACGCCCGTGTAACGCCTCTGAACCCCGTCAAAAAACCTCTGAAGCCTCCTAAAACGCCCATGGAATCCCCCTAAAACCACCTCGGACACCACGTAACGCACCTGATACACTCTGAAACCCCCCAAAACCCCAACGTAACGCCTCTGAATCTCGCCAAAAATCATATGAAGCAGTCAGAAATGCCATCGGAATCCTCCTGAAACCCCCTCGGATCCCATGTAACGCACCTGAGAAACCACCTAAAAACCGCAAAAACGTCTACGTAACGCCTGAGTAACACGTCTTAAACTCGTCAAAAATCATCTGAAGCTGCCTGAAATACCGTCAAAATCCCCCTAAAACCCCCTTGGACCCCATGTAACGTACCTGAGACCCTCAGAAACCCCAAAAAAACTCCACGTAACGCCAGAATAACGCATTTGAAACTCTCCAAAAATCCTCTGAAGCTTACTGAAATGCCTTCGAAATCCCCCTAAAACCCTTTCGGATTTCATGTAACGCAACTGAAACACTTCGAAACTCTCCGAAAATACCCCTGAAGCCCCCCACCCCCACGGTGTAACGCTTCTGACACCTCCCCCCCTCCTGAAATCCCTCTGAAACTGAACTGAATCCATTAAATTCTATTTAGGCAGTCCCGACTCGTTACCTAAATGGAGGTTTTGGTGTAGTCAACTGTAGATTGCCATATCTCAGTTATTTCTCAACCGATTATTTTTATTTTTCTGTGAAGAACTACAAAACATTTCAATTTTTAAAAGCTATTGAGAAAGATCGGGGATAACTATTGATACAAAAGTTACAGATAGGATGAGTTTTGGCAATAAACATGCACAGACAAAAACAAATTACAGCAAAAAATGATTTCATCATATCGTTAGGCCGGAACAAATCTCATTTTCTTCTTTTGTCACTTTACTCATATAGCATTTTTTTGCTATACTTTTTAAAAATTGAAATGTTTTGTAGTTCGTCACAGAAAAATGAAAACAATCAGTTTTGAAATAACTGAGATATGGCAATCTAAAGTTGACTAGTTTGTATGGAAAAACAGCTTTGTTACATTTTTATTGTCGGATACTGTTTAACTTATAATTATAAAATGAAGCCACTCTGTGATGAAGCATTCCAGCTTTATGCTCTATTACAGATTAAACGTAATGAAGTTTGTGTAATGCTAAAAATAGTTCGGATTACCTGTTTGATCATCCGAAGATTGAACACTCGATCCGTGGTTGATCAGCCAACACGAAAAATAGCCTGGTATTCGCTGACGAAGAACTCCTCAAGAGATCGCAGTCTCTTGAATAGGACACGTGACAGTATTTTGTAAGTAGAATTTAAAAGAGTAATTCTTCTGTAATTAGCACACTGTGTTCGAAGATTGCAGGTTCGAGTCCTGTCACGGTCGCCATGTGAGGTTTGTATCTTTTTTCGTTGGACCTACCCGATTGTTAAATTTGAAACCTTTCGTTTCGAATGCGCTTGGGTACGGACCGCAGTTGGAGAGGTACGGAAGAAAGGAGAATAGCGATGGGTTTGTTTTTGTTGTCACATATGGTTGTAATTGCTTTGCTATGCATTTTGAGAACATTGATCGAACCAAGGCGGATGACCTTTAGACTTTGGTTATCTATTATGATTTCGGTTTAACAGTGGTTCACAAACGCATGCTACACTAGTTGTTGCGAAGGTTGGGGTTGAGGGTCAGAGAAGCTGAACTTCTTTGAGCAGATTCAAAATCGTCGTTTGATGGATAAGCTAAAGCTAAAAATAGGGTTTATTATTTTCGATTCATCACTTATTTAGTTATACACAATCTCACAATTTTTCAGTACGACCTGTATCTCTTCCGACACTCTCTAGGCAAGCATCAATTGGCATCGGCTTCGCCGGATCTTCCGTTATCTGTTGGTTGTTTGGTGAAATATGTAATTCATGGGCTATTTCACTTACTACCTAATTAACTTCTTCAAAGATCTAAACTAAGTCACCTATGCTTGTACAATTTTCGTTTCATTCCATTTCCATATCAATCCCTACAATGTCGCAATCTGTCAAAGCCTTCGCTCCTACTTTGACATAGGAATACTCCTCGAAATAGTATCGCAACATTCTACCCCCCCCCCCCCCCCCCCGTAACACAATCATTTCATGAATGTTTTACAAATCTAAGCGATCATTTCATTCCTGTCTTTCCATAAATGCACCACCCTAGAGGGCACTTAAAGGCGATGGGTTCATTGTACATTCCTACGCGAACATCCGATGGAGCTACTAAGTGTGCGTTGGACAATCCTATCAACAACCTGGGCCTTGACCTTTCATAGGTTTGGTGAGGTATATCTCTCAGATGACGAACACTCCTAAACGAAGCATCGACCATTTGCATAGGCAGATCAATATGACTAATTGTGTGTACATCTCTCAAAGTGAACTGACTCGCACTACCTTGTTCGGAAATTCCTACTTTTGTGGTTCTGCTCATAATAGTCTTCACCGTACCATCAATCCATTTGAGACTTAGTTTATCGACGTTTCCATCGATCCCAAGCTCTTCCGCGAGTTTAGTTTCCATCAGGGTACTTGAAGATCCTTCGTCGATGAAGGCGATCGTTTTGATACTCTTTGCCTTACCGTGCAGTGTGACTGGGATATAGGGTAGAAGCTTCAGTTTTGGCCAGTCCGGAGTTTTGGCCATAGTGCGGTATTGAGCCTGTTGCGATCTAAATCGGCGTAAATTTATTTTTTACTAGTAGATCCTAATACAATATGATGATTACAGCTGTGAAAACCACACATTTTGATTAAAAACTGGAAGAAAAAAATATATTTCCTTAAAAAACCTGCTCCCATATATCTATTTTGGCCAGGGTGCTTCTAATTTGGCCACTCCCATAAGAAATACACGTGATTGGCCAAAATAGAAACCAAACTTAAGAATATGGCCAAAACTGCGGCAGAGCTTCTATTTTGGCCAGTGACACTTTTAATACAAAAATCAAGTATTGGCATGATTTCCGCATTTTTCCTTCAAAATATAGATTGAAACCTTTCTTTTGACGCATTGGTTGTTTTCATAGGATTATTGGTTAATTTTATAAAAATTATTTCCCTTAGACTGGCCAAAACCGGTGCCCGCACCCTATTTCAGCAAGGTACGTGCATTAGCACCCACATCAACTGTGCATCCACTTGTTGTTGGAGTATCATTAACGAAATGGAGCATCGGATGATGCTTCATTTGGCATCCGTTTATGCCACAGTTTTTAACTGTTTTACATGGCCACGGCAAATGACGGTTCAAACAACAAGGACACATCTTAAGTTCATTGATGAGTTCCCAACGTTCCTGCACCTGCATTGATGAGATTCTCGCACAGTTCGGCACGCGATGGTTGCATTCTCCGCATATATAGCACCGTTTACGTTTTTCCCTACGACTAATGTTAGGCGACGATCGATTGGATTCGACCTCATCACTGCTGTCGTCACTCTGCTCATCTCGGTGATTGTTTTGATCTAAAGTGATCGTGGTAGTGACTTGGCTTGCGGCTGAAACCAACTCAGACATAAAATCGCTGAACGTTGCAATAGTCACATCGTTGTGGTCTCGTTTATGACCAGCCCATTGCAGCTTCAAATGTGTTGGTAGTTTGTTCACCAACTCTTGAAGTAGGCATGGATTATTCAAATGTGAATGTAAACCAGCAGCGATCATGTGGTCGGATAAATTTTGGACGGCTAATCCGTACACAACCAAAGAGTTGAGATCGTCATTTCCCGGTGCTGGTGTTTTATGAATTTGGGAGATGAGAGAGGAAATCAAAAGCTCTGGCCTTCCTTAGAGCAACTCCAGAGTATTGATTACTTGAGGTACACAGTCTGGAAGCAACAGTTTACTACAAACAGCCTGACGGGCGGGCCCACGGAGACATCTCTGTAATCGTATAAGATTTTCAACATCCGTGAATCCGCATGCCTTTGTAGAGTTTCTATAACAGCTGATGAAGATGGGCCAATCTTCAGGTTTCCCGGTGAATACATATTGGCAAATCCGAGGGAATAACTTGGCGAGCGAACATTTTCTGCATTCCCGATTCCATGATATTACTGCTACTGTTATTGCTCTCGCTATCAGCTGATTTCTCTTCCTCGCATACTTGTGCAGATGGTGCAGATTGGCTCGGACGGACATGTCGTGGTGTATTCTCGATTTGTGCCTTCAGTGTGTTGAGATGCCGCTGCATAATATCGAAACGTTTTTCGATGGCATTCCTCTCCTGATTAATTTCTTCTTGTAGTCTTTGTAGTTTATGAATGATTGGCGAACCTGATGCTGATGACAAACAATCATTGCACTCCCAACTCTGGCGAGGTGTCGAATTGTCAGCCGGCACACACTCAGCGTGGTAATGATTCTCACATTTAGCACACGTTAGGCAGATTGATAGGAGAACTGGTGACTTGCATTTTTCGCACTGGACTTCCATCTCACTAGATATTGTACAGCAATTTCTATGCAGTAAAAATTCTTTAGTGTTGCGTAGGTTGGGGTTGAGGGTCGGAGAAGCTGAACTTCTTTGAGCAGATTCAAAATCGTCGTTTGATGGATAAGCTAAAGCTAAAAATAGGGTTTATTATTTTCGATTCATCACTTATTTAGTTATACACAATCTCACAATTTTTCAGTACGACCTGTATCTCTTCCGACACTCTCTAGGCAAGCATCAATTGGCATCGGCTTCGCCGGATCTTCCGTTATCTGTTGGTTGTTTGGTGAAATATGTAATTCATGGGCTATTTCACTTACTACCTAATTAACTTCTTTAAAGATCTAAACTAAGTCACCTATGCTTGTACAATTTTCGTTTCATTCCATTTCCATATCAATCCCTACAATGTCGCAATCTGTCAAAGCCTTCGCTCCTACTTTGACATAGGAATACTCCTCGAAATAGTATCGCAACACTAGTCTAGTCTGTGCCCTTTTTTTAAGACTGGACATATGGGACCATTAAACTAGCTGGTGAGTAATTCTTGATCCTCCCATATCTTTATTAGAATCTGGTGGATTGGTAGATGTAGCTGTTCGCTTTCGTGCTTAAGAAGTTTTACCGGAATCCATCCTCCCGGGCAGCCTTGCTGTTTTGTAGCTCCTTAGGGGCATTCTTGACATCATTGAGTGATGATGATTCCACTCCTCGATAGTCATCTACTCCTAGTAATCCTTTATTGTTACGGTTTAACAACTCTTTGGAGTGCTCCTACCACCTGGCTGTCACAATTATTTTATGGAATTGCACATGGCGGGCACTGGCGCCATTGACAGTTAGGGGACGTCCATAAATGACGTAGCTTTTTAAGAGATTTTTAATACCCTCTCCCCCCTCGTAGCATTTCGTCACAAGTTCAGATATCCCCATGACCTAGCTTGTTAAACAACCCCCCCCCCCCCCCCCTCAACAAATATCAAATTGGTTTCATTTGAATAAAATTCACCACGACATTCGAAGGACCCTGCAGGAGTTTCTTCTTACAGCAGTTCATTTTGGAATTCCTCGAGAAGTTTCTTTTGGGATTCCCATTTTTGAGTATGTCTTCCTTTCTAGTTTTTTTTTCGAAGGTTTTTCTAAAAGTTTATCCATGGAGTTCTTTCAAGGTTTTCTTCTCCTCTTTCCCACCAGCAGTTTCTTTAGACATCTCTACAGGGATTTAATCTTCTACCGGAATTTCTTTTGAGATTCCATCAGAACTTCTTTCTGTGTTTCCTAAAGAAGTTCCTTTCGAGATTCCTCCAGGAGTTCCTCCAGGAGTTCCTTCTTGGTTTCCTTCAGGAATTCACTCAGATATTCATTACAAGATCTCAGGTAACCCCTCCGACATTCTTTTTTTCCCGGGACTACTTCGGTAACTTTTTCCGGCATCCTTCCATTCACTCCATCCAGGATTCCTCCAGGATATCTTAGAATTATACGAGGAATCCCTTTACGGGTTCCTCCCATAGTTGCTTCTAGAATTCCTCCAGAATTTTCTTTCTTAGATTTCACCAGGAGTTATATCCAGATAATCTTCTGTGATTCCCCAAAAGTTGTTTTCGGGATTCCTTCAGAAATTCCTTACGGGATTCTTTCAATTATTTCTTCAGAAATTAAACCAGGAGTTCTTTCTGACAATCCACAAATATCTCCTTCTAAGATTCTTCCAGATGTTTATTCAAGATTTCTCCGAAAGCTTCATCTAGAATTTTTTCTTCCTTTGGGTACACGTTACCCAGCTTTGAACAACCACTGAAGGCCCATCGTGTTATCCTGATTAGGTCAAGTAGGACTAGTAGGAGTCAGTCTGAGTTAGTGAGGCAAGTAGCCAGAATGCACACGGTTCATCCCAGTCAGCACGTAATGACGCGATCGCCTCGAAGGACAGAATTTTGGGCGTGGGCGTCAAAAAGGCTGTTAATAGCCATCCGTGCATGTGCATAACCAATCGATAGAGAATGTCTGTCAGATTGTGCTGTGTATAATCGCAACGATGATTACATAATTATCGAATCAACACATCGAATTGGGCTTTATTATAAAGTGATTCTGGCATTTATTGCCTCTTCTAGGCGGAGGCGGCACTAGTAGTGGCACCGTGTAAAGGTTGATCGTGTTAACCTGAGTTGTTACACGATGAATCGTAGACACCATATGACACCATAAGTCTCGTCTGTAAGCGCCACCATTAGCATGTGTCACGTTGTCCCTGGGTCGGTCGACGTGGTGTCTGCCGCTTTCGCGATGGAGATGGGCCGATCGTTTGAATTTGAACCGACTGCGTCTTCTGTTTTGCATAAATCGCATGGAAAACATATTTTATTAATATATGATTGCGAGATGATTACGTCGAAAGGATGGGTTGTGATAAGCCACCCGGTGTTCTGCAAGCCTGTCTGTTGTGGTTGTGGGCGAGTTTAAATCGAACTTGGCTAAGATCGTGTCAGATTTGCAAAATCACATAAAAATGGCATTTTCAATGTGATAACATTTGACCGCTCGTGCTACATTCACACTAAGGCTAGGCCTAACGCTTATTTGGGTTGATCAACTGAAAATCCTAAAAATAGCTTTCTACTCATCGATGAATGGCTCGTCGTAATTCATCTATTTTCGAAAAGTTCGAATATTTCAAGCAGAATCCAACTAAATTTTCAACCATCGTAAAATTGATATTAGAAATTATATTCAAATTTTGGTTATGCCATCCTGTACCTGTGAAAGGGTGTTGTTAATTAATGTACAGTGAATTATTTTTCATTTTCATACATAAGGTTTACAGGGCCATAAGTACTCCGCCAAATCCACCCTATTCACAGTGATTACGGCACAGTTTGATTTCGTTCATTTTTTAAGCATACAGAAATAATACTTCTGCAAAAAATAGAAAAAATAAGAAACAATATGCACAGAGTTTTAGTTATGCTGTCTTCGGGGATTTTTTTTTTCATATTTTAAGATTTTTTTTTGATGTTTTAAAATTAGGGTGGACCAAAGGATTTACAAGATCACAATATCGTCTTTTCAGTTTTTCCATATAGAGCAATGAAATGTTCTGTACAAAGTTGAAAAGCACCAAATTCCGAACAAGCCGAAGAAGCCATATTTTTTTTGTAGGATTTCAGAGAAATTATTTATAAAGAAAAAAGTTATCTTGTGATGCCTGAAAATAAAAGGTTTTTTTTCAATAAATTTTTATTTATTGATTTCACGCAAAAACTTTATTCCGAACACTTTTGAAGCATTCAATATGCAACATTTTTTTTCAAAGATAATAAAGTTCTATACATCCTCAATTTACATGCATGTTAAGTATGTGTGCCATCACTTATCTCACGCTCCCATATTCATCCTATTCGAAAACAAACGATTACGGCGCCGATTGATTCCGTTTTTTTTTGTTTTCATGCGTGCCCACTTCTAACAAAAAAATACAAAAATATGAAACAAAACAAATAGCGCTTCAAACCTTTGTTTTTCGTAGGATGAAAATGTGAACCACATGCTTAATAAGGGAACCTATACCCTACATTGTTGCAAAAGTGTCTAAAAAGTGTTGAGAACAAAGCATTCCAAAAGAAATCAACCAATCAGAGCTTATTGGAAGAAACCCGTTTCTTCTAAAGAAATTCAACCAAGAACAGTTCTTCAGTTACTGATAATAATTCGTTTGAATTTACTCAGTTGTTGGAGACGCCGTGTTCAACATGTATTAAGGTGAATGGTCACACGGTTGCATAGTCATAGGCGTAAGGGGATGGGAGAAAACGGTAAAACGTTCCAGCTTCTCAAAATCAAGCACATTGGATGCCTTTTCAGTTAATAATGTTCATAAAAATCCTTGTAAAAACCATAACTTGACCAACATTTTTGATCTACGCATTCACATAAAGCGAGTCGCACTAATTCGTAGGTGGTATAGTCCTAGTCCGACACGATAATAAAATGCATTCATTTTCGAGCTAAAGTTGAAGAGCACAAAAATGTTCAAATTGTATTTCCAGCGCTAGCGCTGGCCGAAGTGCGAAAATCTCATCAGTTAAAGTGGTTAAAGCCATATAATATTCTTGACGTTGGGTCGT
Source organism: Aedes albopictus (assembly GCF_035046485.1). Classification (NCBI taxonomy): domain Eukaryota; kingdom Metazoa; phylum Arthropoda; class Insecta; order Diptera; family Culicidae; genus Aedes; species Aedes albopictus. Next base: position 480,852,458 of record NC_085137.1, on the reverse strand, counting down.
TACAAATATTTATTTCAGTTTTTGTCTCACCATTCTTTGGCTGGTCGAGGCGAGGGATGAAAATAATAAAGCATTTAATAGGGTATCGCGCTACTTGGGCGGTGGTTTTCTTCGTCTGTTATTTTCGTCTGTTTTCCACTGTAACTCGGTCAATTTTGAACCGATTGACTTGAAATTTTGTACACGGGTAGATACTATACCTATCTCACCGCATTCCAAGAATTGTGTCAATTGGTTCAAGATTGACTGAGTTATAGTGGAAAACAGACGAATATAGAAGCCACCGCCCAAGTAGCGCGATTCCCTATGAGAATTATTTAAAACTCATCGGATTTGTTAAAGAATTTTCAGCAAGGCCCGATATTTTGACAAATATTTTTTATCTGCCCCCTCAAAATTCAAAATCCGGTCAAATATTTTGAAGAGGGGCGGAGACTTACAGTCAAAAATAAATTTGTATCAGCCTTACCAAGAATATTATGCAACTGGTACTGATGCGATTTTCGCACTAGCTCGCCAGTAATACAATTCAGTAACGAATTTTGAAAACGACGTATAATCAATGCTACACCATTGATTATACGTCGTTTTCAAAATTTGTTACTGAATTTACTTATTTATTGTGCTGTCCCAGCTTAGATTTGTGTGCATCTTGTGAGATTTGAGAGTAACTTTTTCTGTAGCCTGTAAACTAGGCTGCGGCTAATATTTGAAAAGTTGTTGAAACCTGGAATTAGTTAGTTCTTCAAATGATATATTAAAATAGAAACCTCTAAGTTTGAGCCAAACATATTGAGATTTAGAGCTTGCGCAAACACTTCAAAGTTGAATTTTTGAGTAATAAAAAGGTGTTTCCACTTTAAGTGCCATACCTTTTCCAATTTGTATGGATTTTTATTCTTCTTTTATGAATATCTCTCAAATTAATTTTCGTATTAATTGTATTACTTATTTTTTCCAATGTCACGCAAAATGTGAGTTTTTCAAGATTTTATTTTTTCTTCTTTTTACAAAAAAATAACTGTAGGGCCTGATAACTTTTGAATGGCTTGACCAATTTCAAATCTTTTAGCGTGCTTTTGTAAATATTTCTGTTGCCTGTTGTTGTTCTGTTGCAGTGAATAAACTACACCTTTAAAAATGGTTTCAACGATAAATATCAAAATTCACGCGTTTTTACAAGAAAAATGAGATATTTGGCAAAATTTTGATTGTTTTCATACATAGTTTCGGGATTAACGTGTGAAATTATTCTAAATAATCATATGGAAGCCTTAAACTTTAACTTTTGGAGTGTTTTGAGTTAAAAATATTTTCATGTTTTAAATGCAAGGAAAACATTTTTTTAGAACGATCCTCCACTGTGTTCTATATCCCTAAATATGATGCTTAGTATCTCCTTTTTTGTTTTTATTAACGTGTATTTGAACATTAAGCTAATTCTACACTTGCTTAGTATCTGGTTTTGAGTAAAAACTGCCAAAAAAACTATCATAAACTTCAATTTTAATGAAAAAATCAAGTTTTAAATCATGTTTTGGCAGTTTTTGGCGAAAAGCCCAATAAAAATGAATATTTTAACAAGAAGTTATCGGGCCTCAAAGTTATTAAAAAAAGAAGAAGAAAATTGAAGAAATCTTGAAAAACTCATATTTTGCATGACATTGGAATGTTCTACGAGTTCATTTGAAAATAATTTGGGAGATTCAAAAACAAATACATATTGCAAAGCGGTTGAAAATTGAAAAAGTTGTGACACTTAAAGTGAAAGCACCTTTTTATCACTCAAAAATTCAACTTGGAGGCTTTTGCGTTTCTTCTTACGAATTCCAAGTTTCAACAATTTTTCCAAAATAAGCCGTGCATGAACTGTGCAAAATTTCAGCCACATTGGTGTACATACAATTTGGCGCAAACGTAAGATTTACTATGGGAAAATCTTCAAATAAATATAAATTCGTCTTCATTTTTGTGTGATTCGCTTGTAGTTTTTGGTGATATTGCTGCTGGATGTTCGGGACACGCAAATAGAAGTCAACAAATTTGTCTCAAGAGTACTGGAATTCGTATAAATTGGTAAATCTGTTATTGTACAGCGTTGTGGTGTCTAAACGTTGTCCACGTTGTTCTTTGTACTTAACCCTTCCACTAACTATACCCAAATTCACGTGACACTTAGGCCAGAGTGAACGTAGAGGTCTCTGAACACCTTTCTTAGGTGTCCAATAAATAATATTTTCCCATCCCTCAGCTGTCACAAGGACGTTGCCAGGACATCTCTCAGCCGTTGGAGGATTGCGTCAATCTTGTCTTCTAACTATTTTTTTTTGTCGAATTGTTAATTGTCAATTTTAAAACAAGAAATAGGAAACAATTGTTGATAATTACTTTTGATACCAAAGATCAAAGATTGCCTTGGCGATCGCGACGTTTAATCAGGATAACATTTAAAATGTTATTCGAGAATACATGTTAGTATCTTCTATATAGAGGGTCTTGCCCGGGATTTCCTGGGACATCACGAATCTCGGGATATTTTTGTTAAATTCCCGGGATTTCCCGAAAAAAATATATAATGACCATAGTGAGCTCTACTGAAACAGACCAAGTCATTGATATTATTGTTTATCAATGTTTCCATTTTTGCATTCGATTCGATTATTTGGCAGGTCCAATGGCCATTACTTTTACTGTTTTTGGTAAATTATCGGAATGTGGATTCTAAGGATTTATTTTAAGCTAGTATAAGGTTATTCCGGTAGAGTGGAGCGGACCTGGTGTGATGGTTAGAACACTTGACTATCACGCCGAGGACCTGGGATCGAATCCCACTCCCGACAAACTCGCAAAATGTGAGTTCTTCCTTCGGAAGGGAAGTAAAGCGTGGGTCCCGAGATGAACTAGCCAAGGGCTAAAAATCTCGTTAATACAGATAAAAAAAGTTATTCCGGTAGTATTGCTGGAAATAATGACCATTTTTGTTGCAACATTTTGTTAGCAGAATTTACTGCAAGGTTTCTTTATGATATTTTCATAATATACGAAATAACGCATTTCCAACCAAATTATAGCTAAAAGCCGCTCATATAAATCACAGTATTTTTGGAAGCTTGTTAAAGAGTTCCTAACGGAACTGCACCAGGGCTTTATTATGTAATATTTGAAATTTTTTTGGCAATGTCGTGATTATCTTCGGGAACCCTTTGATTATTATCAACTAAAGTCTACTTAAACGCTGGAATGCTCAACCCATTCCGATAGTAATGTAATACCAGAAAATCATAAAAATACAAAAAACAAAATTCATCGAAATTCAAAACAACAAAAGTAACATCTAAAGATATTGCTGAGGGTTCAACATTCCTCCAAATAAACAATAATTGAGGGGCCCAGAATCAAAGGGGTGTAAGTGACCATTTTATCGATTTTGAGCTGAGCATATCATAAAATTCTTCAGATTTCATGCTTTCAGGAACTTTTTTAAGATTGTTTCTACGATGTTTGGAAAAATTACAATAAATCAGGGAAAATTGGGATGATTTTCAAACTCCATACATTTTGTATGGGATGAAAACTTGGTGAAAAACTTTACACCTCATTTACTCGAAAGTGTGTTTTTGTCACTTACACCCCATTGCTTCTAACCCCCTCAATTAGAGAAATTGCTGGATAGAATTGTTGAAGGTAAAACCAGAAACTTTAGGTGGTTTAAAGGCATCTCTTATACATTTTATGAAACAATTTTGAAAACAGCTTCTATAAGAATCTTTCATGGATTATTTGAATTTTTCAAGCAATCATAAGAATCTACCATTGGAAAATTTTCAAATCACTCATCCAACCTTTTCCAACCAATATTCGAGAAAAATTCTCAAAACTTCTCCAATAAAAGCCATAAAAATCCGACGAAAGTTTCTCCTGGAATTCCACCTAGAACGTTTTACATTATTATACCTAAGTGTAGAATTAGCTAGAAAGTTAATATTCACAATAATGAAAATATACGAAAAAGCAATGTTTTTATTAGACCAAAAAAATAAAGGTTTTGGGATTTTTTCCACGCATTTTTTATTGTATTTTGAAAACTTTGGATTTTCCCGGGATTTGTATAATAAAAATCCCGAATCCCGGTTTATGAGGCAAAAAACATGGATAAATTTCATACATTTTGAACGAGGACTTTGACTTGGCTAGGGACTTGAAACGTCAAAAAAACACAGTAAGCAGTTTGCCGGGGACAGCTAGTCAATACATATATTTTTATACTAAAACAATTAAATAGTAAAAATTCTCATGCATTATTTCAAAAGTTCTTATAGACTTTTTAATATTATTTTTTTTTTCTTGAACTCACTGTAGCTTATGAACGGTTGGATGTAGAAAAAAAATATGCATATCGTTTTCGTTGGAAATACTACGTAGAATCTATTGTTTCCTTCTATTTTTTTGGAAATCAATGAAAAATAAAAATTTGAGAAAAATAGTTAGAAATATTTGACTATCCTGGAGCTACTTGGAAAATTCTGAGGCAAAAAGTTAGCTTTCTACAGAAAATTAATAAAAAAATGAAGGGTAAGTTTTTTGGAAAATGGAATTTATATGGTATCTAACACATATCCGAAATGAATATTACTCGCAGTGTATTTTTTGTCAAAAGCCTTTTAAATATCCTGGAACGTCTAAGAAGACATCATTTCAATCAAACAAACCATTGTTGATTTTTTTTTGAAAGGAGAACATTTGTTTTTTTGGTTCCGGTATTGATGAAGTATTGATGCACCCTTTGACATGGTGACAATTCTAAGTATTTTCGCAGTTGCAGTCCTGTCTTTAGGAGTGTTGGATCAGCAAGAGAAACAATGAGAATTTTTTTTTGGATTTTCGGAATGAAGTAAATACAGTCAAAAGTAAACTTTCCTAAACTTTATTATTTGATAAAACATTGCTGATAAGCAAATACGTAACGTTTATGTTTGCATAAAATGTTCGATAATACACATCTCAAGGGAACGGAGGAGGAAGATATTGAGGAGGTCGACCTATTCTACTCACTAAATACATGAAGATTACATGTTCCTTTCCATACCGTGCATAAATTTTTCGTAAGGTATAATATAGCGGACAGAGTATAAGTAATAAGTTAAGGATTTAGATTAATTTTACCTCGTCCTAGTCTGTGCTAGTTTCTGAAACCATAATCACAGAGAAGAGTTTTGCTGTCGGGATATAAAAGTAAACAAATAAGCAGTACAATTCTACATTTTGCTATGGAAGTAGTTTTTGGGAGCGAATAATCCCCGGCCCTACGCATAAAATTCGATAGCATTCAATAGCGATACAGTTGAGTTTTGGTAACTTTGTTCCACCTGTTTGGAGGGATAGAGGATCGTTTCTAGCTGAAATCGTCTCTTTCTCACATTTTTAACTAATTATCATTTGTTTACCTAAGTTTGAATAGAACTACATTTATTTCTGATAAAAAGCTACCGAAGTTATTCGGCACCCATTGAACGTTAACGTTAGAATAAAAAGTAAAGGGGATTTCTAGAGGGGAATTAAAAAAAAAAACAGGGGGACCTAGTCGACCTCCAGCTTCCGGAAGCTACCGATCACTCCGGCAGCGATATCTGCGTCGGTAGTTTCGGCCCAGTAGGCAGAGTTTTTGTTGATCTCGATCTGCATCTCGTCGAGCGCAACCAGCTGGTCTCGTTTCGCCTTCAGGGACGCCTTGAACTGCGCAACGCACTCAGCCATCGGGACGGTACCGCCGTATTCTTTGGGTAGCAGTTTGGGGTTCACCTTGGTCTTCAGCTCGTCCATGCTTTTGTGGACGAACACACGGTTCTTCAGTTTCTCGCTCAGAACGGAAAGGATGAAATCGGACAGTTTGTTGGCGAACGATGGCAGGTTGACGAAGTGGTTCTCCTTCTGTCGCATCGGTAGCGAGTTCTGGACGCAGTTAGCCAGATTCTTGATATCGGTGAAAGACCAGATTCCGAGGAATCCCATCGTCAGATCGGAATCATCGATCACGTGAACGTAGCCGGCGATCTGCGATTCTTCTTCGTCCAAGAGAGCCTCGACGACCATCGAGTGGACCCGGATCAACTGGGCGGCTGTGAAGCGATTGGTATCGTACTTGCCGGCGCAGGAGAACACAATCTTGCGGCCACGTTCGTCACGTTCGGGCAGGGCAAACAGATACCCGGTGTCGATGATGGCCTCCAATTCTGCGTCGTTGATATCCAGCTTGTGGAACCAGTTGGGGTAGATCTGACGGATGGAGAGGTACTTCTCGAGCATTTCCGTGGCGGCAGGGATGGAGAATTTCTTGGTTCGCAGGAACCGCAGTAGGAACGGAGCGTCGGTGCGGCATTTCTTGATCAGCGGATGCTTGGCGATCCACTCGCGGAACTGCTTGAGCGCGTTCTCCCGGATGTCGTCGTCCTCGCGGAGTTCGTCCTGAGCGGCCAGTTTGAATTTGTCCGGAAGATTGAAGGCGTACGTCTCGTACGATTCGGGGGCTTTGCACATGTTTAAGGCGGCCACTGTTGGGAAAGGAGACGAAGAATGTGCGTTAGTATGTTGAACAGAATATAAGCAGGAATGTGTTACAGGATTGTGATATTGTAATTGCACCGTTTACAAACTTGGTGTTCTAAACATAGTACAACCGAACCGAACAGCAAATATCTTCCTTTACTGGTAAAGCATACTCTTGGTATGTGAATCTTACCAGGATTCTCAATGGAACAATGAAAGCTGATTCAAGTGTTCATAATAACAAGTTTGCGATATTTAGACATTCCTACGTTGATGCGCCATACTATGGCGAGTTCGTCTTCCGTGAAGTGATGCGACAGCAAAAACGTGCTATTTAGTTTTAAAACATTATTTCAATAAAAGCATTGTGCGCTGAAGCAAGACGCACAAGCTCAAGACTGTTTGATTGTCATAAATGATTCGTATGATGTTAGAAAATAATATAAACAAGAACGATTTCGGTTTTGTCCATTGTTTCTGTATCTGAAATACACAGAACAGATAAACAAACGTCACATTCTGAATACTTGCTCTTCATCGTAATCCTTTTTAACGGTTGCTACAAATGCAAGTTTGAAAGAATGCAGGTTCGCCGAAATAGTTTATAACATGTGAACATGTGTTTCAGAAATAAGTGTGTGAAACAGTCATTGAACAAACAAAGAACACATGTATTTGGAAATTTAATTAGGAATTCTGCTTCGCAGCAAGATTATCAAACATCTCAAACAGGATTCATCTGAATTTGTAGTGGATCAACACCACGACAGCACAATATATGGCTATAAGTAAACACAGGTGTGAATTGACCATCCAACAAAAAATCGCGTTGATGTCAACCTGGCGGCGAAACACCGCACCACACACCATTCAACGACAAAACTCGTTTGTGCGCTTCTATTTTACTTGACATTCCAAACAAACCTCTGTGACGTCACAAAAGCACACATAATCGCTGCTTAGCGCAGCAGCGTCCCGCGCCCTGATATGGCATTGAAAAAGTATCAATCTAACAGCGAAATCTCCGCTTGAGTCATTAACAGCGACTGTCGTCGAACGTCTTCGGGCATGGTATTGCGAATTGCGTAAATGATGACCATCTCGTCTCGTCATTGCCGTCACCATCATCACAGCACGCTGCGTTGCCATTTGAGACGTAAATTTGGAACCGGTTTTTATTTTTGTCGTTGCGAGACACTAAGGCTGTCCGGAGCAGACGTGAAAGAAAGTACCTTCACTTTTCCTTTTACATCTTGTATTACATACAAGTCACCGAAAGCAGAAAAAAGCGAACTTCATGAGCACGGACTAAAACGGTTTTCCTCTTTCAAAGGGGCATCCTTCACATTACATTATGAAACTGAAAGTTCGTTTGACAGGACAGAGGTTTTTGTGATCAACTTTTTCTTGAAGTTTATAACTGCAAAATCTCTAGAACACTAAAATAATGCGTTTTTACCTGAAGTAGAAATAATAATAACTTTGAATTTATGCAAAATATAGGATAAGAACGAAAAAGACAAAAAAAAACTATACAATATGTAGAAACACTTATGATATAATATCTAATTGACTAATTATTGCGTTAATTTTTGCGCCTTAAAAACATTTATCGTAAAATTAAGACAGACAGTTCCCCAGCGTTCACATGTTGCTGACTCATGTTGCATCAACTGGTGCAGCTAAACGCTATTCGCGTAGGCTCCACCAGATGAATGGAAACAAACTTTCTCTTTTGCTACAACTCGACCATCGTTCGAGCCTACCGACTTCATTTCATTGCCGGCTAAACGTTAGTTGGCGCAGCATTAAAACGTGACTTCCCAAGGTACCGCCGGTGGAAGCTATTGCGAAATCTAGCGATGCAGGTTATTGAACTTACTCCGGCGTTATAAGCTTTGAATTTGCTGATTTGGTCACAAGGAAAAAGGTTGTTATTTCCAATTTATAGCATTTTTGACCTCAGTAAGCTAATGATAATTTTTACTGTAGAATCATATCTTGAGTTCGAAAACGGGAATAAAAAAAATCCAGTAGAGCGGACATTTTTTCGACTTTCTTCACAAGTCTGACAATTTGAAATCGCTTTTTGTTCTATTTTTTCACTTTATACATTTCATTCTTCGTATACTATTTTTTACTGTCACTCGCTAACATTTTGATTCAAATGTACGTTGAGAAAGAATTTTTAAATAATTTTCTTATTTTGCAGTTTTGGATTTCGATTTAGGCAGTCTTTGGTTTTAGCGTTGATAGTTTGTTATCTTCGCCGACGTTTCGGTCCTCGGGTCGGACCTTCTTCAGGGCTCGATAAAAATCAACTGGTCAATTTTTGAAACTTCATCAAATTGATCATTTGATTATTATCGAGCCCTGAAAAAGGTCGATCCGAGGACCGAAACGTTGTAACCATCATTGGCAATGACAGTATACACTAGCTTATATCAAACACATGTACATATTTGTGACCTATTTTATTAAATAGAGCATAAGATTTAACTGTTATTTAAATGTCGACGCGGAAAACTCTTGAATTACGTATTATTCGTTGCTAAAATTGAAAATGTATGGTGAAAACTACAGAGGCGCTTACGTCAACTATGCGAATATGGGCAGCTTAGCCGAAATCCAAAACTGCAAATTACTACAGACGGCGATACACACAACCCAATTATTTTCTTATTAAAACAATACTTGACTACATTGATTTTCGAAAATTTTTCTAAAATTTAAATTCATATACTCGACAATATCTCGTCTTCCATTAGTCTGACCATAAACATTGTTGTGTTCAAATGATCGAAAAATATTATATTTAGCTTTTTATTCATGCGAACAGATTCAAAATTGGTTTACTACAATGCAAAATATTTAAATTTTAGGTAATTTCATATTTTAAAAGTTGTGAAATTTCAAAAATTTTTCTTTTTTTATTTGTTTTTGAAGCACGGTTTTAATTGCTCACAGAACGAAAAATTCCCCTTCAAAATTCAGTCTTGTTTTGGTATATCGCTGGGAATGATCAAAAATCTAGAGTGAATTGAGTGAAAAAGTTGAAATATCATAAATTTTTCAATTGGAACCAGAAGTACATGTTGTAAAGTACCATTCATGAACGAAGAACATTACCGAAAACGCACAGCTGTGAGAATAAACTACTAAATATGTGAAAAGGAACCTGAGACTTTGAGCAAATTACTAAAACGTGTTATAAACTAACTATTCTATTCTATTCTCCACGACCTTTTGAGCTATATGGGGATCGTCGTTTTTAAGATTGCCGGGACAGATAGTCTCGAATAAAATCATGCACTGCCGATTGAGCTGGCCATTCTGATAAGTACTAGTAAACTCTGGAGAAACTCTGTCCCATTTAGAACTTTTTCAGGGATGAGGAATTCCTTGAGACATTTGTTTAGCCATTTGCTTGAAAAATTATTTATAATTCGTTCCGAAAGATTGCAATTGCATTCGAAATTCTATCCAAGATTTTTTCTTGGATTCCTTACGGAATCTTTTTTTCCCTATTCGTTCTTCAATGCTTTCGTAGTTTTTCACAGAGTTAATCCCGTGATTCTGCGCGAAATTCTTACTTGAATTTGTCTAAGTTTTTTTCTGGAGCTTTACCAGAGTGTTTCTTTGTTTTTCTCCAAAAGTTTTCCCCTAGGTGCCATCCAGAGGTATTTCCGGATTTTCTGCCAGATTTCCTTCCAAGATTTTTCCGGTGTTCCTTCTGAGGACTTCTGAGAGTTGTTTCTGGTATTTCTACCAGGGTTTCTCTCAGCGTTTTATGCAGGAGTCTTTTGCGAGATCTCAGCAAGAGTACATTCCGGAATATCTTTCATAGTTTTTCGCTGAATTCCTTCCAAATATCTTCCAAAAAAATTCCAAAGTTCCTTCAGGAACTTTCTCTTAGTGGTTTTTTGGGATGAATTTTCAACACTTTGTCCTGAGATTTTTGCGAGATTTCTGCAGAAGTTCTTCCATGGAATTTTCTAGGGTTTCTCTTAGAGTTCTTCCCGAGATTTCTGTAACAAGTTACTCCTAAGTAAGTCGGATTACTCCCAGAACTTTTTCCTAGAAGTCCCAGTTTTTCTTTACATTTTTTCCGAAATTTTTCTCAAGATTTTCCCAATAAGTCTTCACTGAGACTATTTTTAGATTTTACCAGGATTTCTTCCGATACTTTTCGGGTAATTCGTTACAAGATATATCGTAGGTTTTCTCAATAGGTATTCCGAAAAAAGCTCTTAAAGAACTCCTGGAGCAACTATTAGAGAAACTTGAAAAACACCCACATTCACTGGTCAATAGAGATTCCGGAAAAAAATATGGAAGTCATCTCGGGAAAAAGTCTAAAAAATATCTCAGGAGGATAACTGCAAGAACTCCTGCTACAAGGAAAATCTTGGGAAAATCTCTGAAAGAAAGCGTGGAAAGAACTTAAGTTATACCAACAATAGCAGAAATTCTCACTGAGGATTGGGAGAAAATCCAGGATAAAACCCAAAAAAAAAATAGAGACATCTCAGGGGCACAACCGAAAATAATCTTTAATGGGGAGTCCGAGGAGAAACCACAAAAACAAATTCAAGAGTAGACACAGGAGGGACCTCAAAAGAAGTCCCGCGAGAGCCTTCGAGAAATATCTCGGAAATAACTCCTGTAGAAATTCCGGGAGAAACTGTAGAAGAAAGCTCACAGAATTTTTTGAAGATATTATAGGAGGAAATGCGGATGAAATCTCATGACCGACTCTGGGAGCAATACAGGGAAAACCTCTGGAAGAAATCCCGAGAGGAACTATTGGAAAGCTCATGAAGAAGTCTTTGGATCAGCTCTAGTGAAATTCCTAAGAATAGTTCCGGGAGAAATCCCGGGAAGTCTAGCGAGGAACACCGAATGCAATCGCTGAAAATTATTCAACAGGAGTCTCAAGAGGTACTTTTGGAAAAATCCATTGGAGAAACTTACTACTTACTTTCAGTCCTGGGCACCCGTGGTCAAGGGCGTAGCCAGCTTTCCGGTCAGGGGGGGGGGGGGGGGGGGCAAGCACTCTTAGCAAATTTGTGCCTACTAGCTTCTACATCTATACGCAATACGATGAAATTGAATATAATAACATTATATTTTAAAAGCATTATTTAACCCTTCAGCAGTCACGCAGTTGTATTTTAAACAATACGTTAAAAAACTCGCCTGATCTACATGATTCAAGGTGATGCTGGTAGCGATGAGCAATTTCTGGAAGAATAAGGATTTTTTGGTCTAGAATTCCCTGGTTCCTGCATGAGTCCTTTTTTAATTGTCTTCCAATACTATTCGCTGTAAGAATTCCTCAAAAATTCTTGAAATAATCAAAACTAAATCATCAGGTAAACCTGGAGAAGTTTTTGGGTGCATCTCTGAAAAGATGATTGAAGGTTTTCTAAAATTTCTGAAGGAACTCCTGAATGAATTTTTGAAGAGAACCTGAGAGGAATTTTTGAAGAAATAATTCGAGGAATTCCCGGAGCGGTCCCTGTAAGACCTCCTGGATAAATCCCTGGAGCGATTCTTACAGGAATGCCTGGAGGAAGCCATATAGAATCCCTGGAGGAATTCCCGGAGAAATTCCCGGAGGATCCCCTGACAGAATTTCTGAAAGTATACCTGGAGGAGTCCCTATATAAATTATGGGACGAATACCAAGACAAATATCTGAAGAGATCTCATGAGGAAATCCTAGATGAAATTCTAGATCAATTTCTGGAGAATTCTTTAGAGGAAGTTCTGGAGAAATTCCTGGAGGAATTCTGGGAGGAATCCCTAGATAAAATTCAGAATAAATCTCTTGAGGAATTCCTAGAGGAAATCTTAGAGAAATTCAAAAAATCCTTGGGGGAGTTCTTGGAGAAATCTCTGACTGAATTCCAGGAGGAATCCCTGAATCAATTCCTGGGAAAATCTCTAGAGAGAATCCTGGAGAAATGCCTGGAGAAACTTCTGAACAAATTCATGACGTAATTCCTGGAAGAATTATTGGATGAGACCCAATAAGAAATCCTGAAGAATTTCCTGGAGAAACTTCTTGGATGAATTCTTGGAGCAATCCCTGGAAAAAATACTGAAGAAATCTCCAGAGGAATTCTGGGAGGAATTGCTGAAGAAATTTCTGAAAAAAATCCCTTGAGAAATTCCAGGAGGATTTCCTGGAAGAACCCTTGGAGGAATTTCTGGAGGATCCCCGGAAGGAATCTCTGGGAATATCTCTGAAGAAATTCGAGGGGAATTAACTGCAGAAACCCCTCAAGCAATTCCTGGATAAATCTCTGAAAGAATTCCTGGAGGAATGTCTGGAGGAATCCCTTGAAAATCCTAAAAGTATTCCTGAAGAATCTCTGAAGAAATCACTTAAGGATTTCAGCAATTCAGGAATGCTGACATAGTTTCTGAAGGATGTCCAGGAGCAATTCCTGGAGAATTTCCTGGAGGAGTTCCTGAAGAAACTCCTGGGGGTATTTTCTGCCTGAATTCCTGGATAATTGCCTGGAGGAATTCCTAGAGGAGTTCCTGTGATAATTGCTGGAGAAATCTCTAAAGAAATTCTTGCAAGAATTACACAGCGCAACAAAAAATAACTATTGGTCTGTCTCAAGAGAAAACTTATGTGTCTCCGACAGATTTTGGCCCTCTGAATCCGAATCCGGGCTCAGATTTGCTCCAACACGTCACAATTTTGAGCTATACCTCAATTTATAGGGCAAAATGTACGATTTTGGGCTTTTTGATTGCCAGATTCGAATTCAGCGGCCCAAAATCTGTCAGAGACACATAAGGTTGCTCTTGAGAAAAAAAAATGTAACGCTGTGTCACTGGATGAATTTCTAGAGGAATCTCCAGAGAAATTCTTGAAAATTTCTATTTCTATATCTGAAAAAAAAATCTTTTGAGAAATTCCTGGAGCGGAATTTCTGGAGGAATTCCTGGAGAAATCCTCGAAGGAATCCCTGAAGGAAAGCCTGGGAAATCCTTGAAGAAATTTGTGGAGAAATCTCTGGAGAAATACCTGGAGGAATCCCTGAAAAATTCCTGAAGGTTTTCCAAGAATTTCTCCTCCTGGAAGAATTTCTGAAGAAATCCTTAGAATCTTTGGAGGAACTTCTGGAGGATTTCCTGGAGCAATGTTAGAAGGATTCCCTGGAGGAATCCATGGGAAAATCCCTGGAGAAATTCGTGCAGAAATCTCTGAGAAATTCCTGAAGCAAATTCTGAGGGAATCTCAGGAGAAATTCCTGGAGAAATGCCTGGAGGAATGTCTAGAGACATTGCTAACAAAATTTATGAAGGATGTCCTGGGGTAATTTCTGCTGGAATTCCTGGAGTTCCTGGAGAAATTCCTGTATAAAATCCTGGAGCAATGCCTGGAGGAATTCCTAGAGGTATTCCTTTGGGAGGATTCCATGATGAAATTCCTGGAAGAATCTCTTGAGGAATTCTTGAAAGAATTACTAGATAAGCTTCTAGCGGAATCTCCAGAGGAATTCTGGGAGATTTATATTACTTTCAATTTCTGAAAAAATCTTGGAGGAATTTCTGGCGAAATTTCTGGAGGAATTCCTGGAGAAATCCTCCAAGGAATTCCTGAAGGAATCCCTGGATAAATTCTTGAAGAAATTTGTGAAGAAATCCCTGGAGGAATCTCTAGAGAAATTCCTGAAGGAATCCTTGAAGGAATCCCTGAAAAATTACTGAAGGTATTTCTGTAGAATTTCCTGCAAGAATTTCTGAAGAACTCCCAAGTCAATTTGCTGGAAGAATCCTTAGAGGAACTTCTGTAGGATTTTCTGGAGAAATCTTCGCAAAAATTCCTGGAGAAATTCGTGGAGAAATCCCTGGAGGAATTCCTGAAGCAATTCATGAAAGAATATCAGGAGAAATTCCTGGAAAACTGCCTGGAGGAATCCCTGAAAAATTCCTGAGGGTATTCCTGGAGAATTTTCTGGAAAACTTCTGAAAAAATCCCAGAAGATTTTCAGGAAAAATTCCTGGAGAAGTTTCTGAAGGATGTGCAGGGGAAATTCCTGGATCAATTCCTTGAGTAATAATGAATTCCTGAAGAAATTCTTGGGGTAATTCCTGGAGAGTTTTCTGGAGGAGTTCCTGGAGAAATTCCTGGATTAAAACCTGGAGGAAATTCTGGAGGTTTTCCTTCGAGAATTGCTGCAGGAATCCTTAAAAAAATTCCTGAAAAATTTTTAGGAGAAATTATTGCAACAAATACTGGATGAATTTCTGGGGGAATCCCTAGAGGAACTCTGGGAGAAATTTCTGAAAAAAATCCCATGAGAAATTTCTGGAGGAATTTCACGGGAAATTTCTGGAAAAAATCCTGGAGAAATCCTCGAAGAAATTTCGGAAGGAATCCTTGGGGGAATTCTTGAGGAAATTCGTGGAGAAATACCTGGAAAAATCCCTGAAGATGCTCCTGGAGAATTTTTTAGCGAAATTCCTAGAGGAATCCATGCCTGTAGGTAAATGTACAAGAAATCTTGGAGTAATTCGTGAAAAATTTTTAGAATACATTTTTAAAGAAAATTGATGGAATCCCTGAAGGATTTCCTAGAGAAATTCCTGGATGATTTACTGACATAACTTATGATGAAATTCTTTTATTATTCCCTGGTAAAATACCTGGAGGAATCCCTGAAGAGGAGACCCTGGAGAAATTCATGGATGAAATCCTGGAGGAATGCCTGCGTGGATTTCTGAAGGAATCCCAGGAAGAATTCCGGAAACAATCCCAGTAGAAACTCCTGGAACAACTCTTGGAACAACTCCTGGAGAATACCTGGAGGAATTTCGGGAGGAATATCTGGTCGAATTGCTGGAGGAATCGCTGAAAAAATTCCTGGTGAAATCTCTGCAAGAATCCAAGGATGAATCTTTGGAAGAATGCCTAGGAGAACCCCTAGTGGAATTCTTGGAGGATACCCTGAAGTAATTCCTTCAGAAATCTTTGGATGAATTCCTGTTGGAGTCTCTGGAAAAAATCCTTAGAGGAATCCCTTGAAGATTTCTTGGATAATTTTCTGTAGGAATTCTTGGAATAATCCCGGAAGCAATTCTTAGAGGAATCTCTGGAGGAATGCTTGGAGGAAGTTCTGAAAGAATGCATTGAGGAAAACCTGGAGGATTTCTTGGAGGAATCTCTGAAAAAGAAATCTTGTAGGAATTTTTGGAGGGATCCCTGGAGGATATCCTAGAGGCATACCTGCAGAAATTCCTGAAGGAATCTCCAGAAGAACTCCTGGAGAAATCTCTAGAAGAATTTCAGGCGGAATTTCTGGAGGAATCTCAAGATGAAATTCAATTCCTAGAGGAAGTCCTGAGGAAATTCGTGGATGTATCTCTTAAGAACTTCGTAGAGGAATACCAGGAATAATTCCTGAAGAAATCGCAGATGGAATTCTTGGATAAATTCTGGAAGAATCCTCAGAAGAGTTCTTCTGATAAAACTCCAGAAGGAATCCCGGAAGCAATTTCAAGAGGAGTTCCTAAACAGTTCCTGGAGGAAGTACTGAATTATTTCCTGGAGGAATCTATGTAGAAAATTTTAAAATAAATTGTTCCAGAAAGAATCACAGAAGGTATTCCCGAGTTAAGCCCTGCAAAAAATCTTGGAGGAATCCATGGAGGAATTCCTGGAAGATATCCTAGCGAAATGCCAATATGATTAACGGAGGAATCTCTGGAAATACTCCTGGAGGAATCTCTAGAAGAATTCCTGGAGGAATCTCTAGAGGCATTTCTGAAGGAATCCCATGATGATTGTTTAGAGGAATCCCTGCAGCACTTCCCAAAGAAATCCCTGGAATAATTCCTGGAGGAATTTCTGAAGCAATTCGTGGAGGAATCCCTTGTGAAAATCCTGTAGGAATCCCAGGAAGAACTCCTGAAGAAATTGCAGATGGAATCCTTGGAGAAATCCTGAAGGAATTCTTAGAAGAGTTATTGGAGGAATTCCATGAGGAATCCCTGCAGCAGTTCCTGAAGGAATCCCTGCAGAAGCTTCTGAAGAAATCCAAGGCGGAATCCCGGAAGCAATTCCTAGAGGCATTCCTTAAGGAATCCCTAAACAGTCCATGGAGGAAGTACTGGATTTATTCCTGAAAGAATTTCAAGAGGAACTCTTTAAAAAGTGTTCCTAGGGGAATCGTTCGAGGATTTTTTAAATAATCCCTTGAGTTGTTCCTGAAAGGAACACAGAAGAAATTCCCGTGTGAATCCCTGGAGGAGTTCTTGAAGGAAAACATGGAGGAATTACTGAAAAACCCATGAGGAATCCAGGAAGTAATCCCATGAGGAATTCCTTGGGAAATCCCAGGAAAACTTTCTTCACAAATTACTGAAAAATATTGTGTTGGAAAAAAATATGGAGGAATGCATGTCTGCAATAATTTTTGGTCGAATTATTGTTGGAATCTTTGGATGGACTCAAAAAAGAAAGGTTGTACAATGTTTTAAGAAACTCCTGGATTTTTTTAGCAAATCTCTGATAAAATTTCCTGTAAGGGCTTCTGGAAGATACTCCTGCTGAAATATTTTGAATTACATATTCCAGATTGAATTATATCTCTAGTGGAATTCTTGAAGGAATATATGAAGAAATTCTTAAAGAAATCTCTGAAGGAACACTTGCAGAAATACCTAAATGAATTCTGTTGACATTCCTTTGAGAATCCTCGAAAAAACACTGGAACAATCACTGGAGGTATCTCTATAGATATCCCAGGAAGAATTCCCGGAGGTGTAACCCATAGCGGAACTCTTGAAAAATTCTCTGGAGCAATCTATGATGGAATCACTGAAGGAAGCTATGAAAAAAATCCTGGAGGAATTCGTCGATGCATCCTTGCAGAAGTATCTATAAAAAAAAACTGAAGGAATCGTGGGAGGAATTCTTGACGCATTTCATGGAACAAAACCTGAAACAATCACAATCGGAACCCTGAAAGATGTCGATGGAAGGAGAAACGAAGGAGAAACTCTTGGAGAAGTCCCTTGCGAAATTTCTGAAAAAATCTCTGAAGAAGTTCATGAATAAATGCCTAAAGGAATTTTTGAAGGTGTCATTGAAAGTATTCGTAAAGAAATCTCAGGTGTATTGCTCTTAGCATGACGTTTTTTTGAATTAAATACTTGTGAAAATTCGTGTTGCAGTAGCACATAACTGCACTCTATAGCAGCATATGGTTCGACAAAGACCTTTGTTTTATCTACCGGAACCGGTTCCGGCATATCTGGAAAACTTGGCATTCTGTTTTTGTATTCCATGAATAAACAACATAAAATTTAGCCATTTAAGGTGAAACGGGATGCCGTGTTATTTTTCCTATCTTGCCTCTCTTTCTAACAATTTGCCTCGCGATTTTGAAGATGGTAATCTCGAGACCTATCGCACTGAAGATGCTGAAAACCAATCAGCATATGCACTGCAAGTGAGCATACACAATGATAGGTTTTTGTTGCAAAATATGAAGTAGAATCTGAGATTACCATCTTAGTAGCAACAGAGCAATGGCGGATATTTTCTCGACCGTCCCGTCCGCCCTTAACCAAGCTTGTTATTTGGTAAAAAAAAATCTTAGATAAGATTGAAGTAGTTATCTTGGAGAAATATTCGGTGAAATTTCCAGTGGTTATCGAGTAAAAAAGGTTTAATAATTATGGACAAACACCTAAATAATATTTTTTTGAGAATTTTTTTCTGGAACTTTGAATTATTGATAATGTTTGAGTTGACTAGATATTAAAAAATAAATCTGGCGGCCAGGGGGGGGGGGGGGCACGGCCCCCCTGCCCCGCTCTGGCTACGCCCATGCCCGGGGTGCAGATGGCCAAATTGAAAGATTTTTTTTTTATTTCCATCCTGGGCGATTGCCAGCCATCGCCTTGATCTGTGGCCAGGTCAAATTTCTGTCGACTTGCTTGATTTTGTTATTGAGGCTGCGCCGCCATGAGCCTCTGGGTCTGCCTCTGCTGCGATGTCCTGCTGGGTTCCAGTCTAACGCTTGTTTGCAGATTTCGTTTCCGCCCCTGCGTGGAGTGTGGCCGACCCACCTCCACTTTCGCTCCCGAATATCTGTCGCTATCGGCTTTCGATGACATCGACGATGGAGCTCCACGTTGGAGATCTAGCTGTGAGGCCACCGTGCACGAATTATGTACCGCAGGCATCTATTGATGAAGACCTGCAGCCGTTGAGTGTTCTCCACTGATACACACCAGGTTTCACTGGCGTATAGCAGCACAGATTTCACGTTCGAGTTGAAAATTCGGATTTTGGTGCGTCGACTAATCTGGTTGTTTTTCCATGCATTTCTTAAGCTCGCAAAAGCAGCTCTCGCCTTCTTGATCCGTGCAGCTATGTCGATCTTGGTGCCGCCATTTGGCTACCAAGATATTGGAAGCTTTCAACATTCTCCACTGATTGCCCAGCTACCGTAAAGCTGGAATGGTTGACCGTGTTTACATCCAACGATTTGGTCTTGTTCCATTGGAGAAAACGCAGGTGGAAATCCGGAGAAAATCCCGTGAGGTTTTCTGGGACCATATTGGAAAAACCTCAGGTAGAAATTTCGCAGAATCCCCTTGAAAAACTCCAGGGCAAATAAATTGGCATGAGCTCCAAGGATTCTCAAAGAGGAAAGATTTGTTCGAATCTTGAAAAAAAAAAAATCCGGAAGAACCTTTGGAAGAAATTCAAGACGGAATAATATGAAAAATATCGTGAAACTATACCGTTGGAATCTTTTGAAAAATCCTTGATAACATTCCAAGATATCTCTAAAGAAGATCTAAAATTCCTGGGAAATCTCTGTGGGAGAATTTCTGTATGAATTTTAGCATCGATTTTATGCGTGTCTATATGGAATTTGCAGCATCTTATCAAAAACGTCGGCTTGCTGGAAATATCTGCTTGATCCATGGCCCGGGCCCCTACATGTTGAGGGTGCTCATCGCTTTTGTAGATCCGAGGGGCCTCCACATCCGCTGCGGCGCCGGCGCCAGGCCCCTACAATCCTTAAACCGGGTATGTAGTTGATGAAATTAGCTTTCATCATGGCGATGACATAAATGTCCCAAATGGATGAATATTGTGCTTCTGATGCCGGCCTTCTAACAAAGTAAAGTAGCACTGTGAACCACGGTCCCCTATTTTAATCTTTCGTTTATCAGTCAGCGTTGAAATATTTTGAAATGGATAAAGGTAATCTATTTTTATTAATCAGTATTGCAACATTGTGAAATGGCAAGAGGCTATCTATATTTAGCCTGCCGTTGATTATTGTGGTCGTGGGTGCACAGTTAGATGTAATTCAAAAGACTTCTTACTTTCACATAGCCTCCGTGGCGCCACCGGCTTGCGCGTTCGGCTGTTTCCCGGAAGGATGGTGGTTCGAGCCCACCCGGGGGCGGGATCTTTTTAACCCTGTTACCAGATTAATCAATGCGCTTGAATCATGTCGTGCCCAACGCTTCCCTCATCGGTAATGATTTTATTTGCATTCTTCCTAGGCGTTCAACCAATTCGAACAACGGCAACTGCATTGTTGGATGTTTGTAGGGAATGCCACAAACGCAATCGACGATTGAATTTATGGACACGCATCGTAAGTGCCACTTCACGTTTCAAGGTTTTCATTAACTACGCCTAGTAGGTAGGACGACGACGACGACGGTAGCGATGTAAAACCGTTATATAAAACCTATTGTTTCACCGTCAAGATGTGTCGTCCGTCGGCGGTTGTTGTTCATAGTCAGGTTGGGTTGAGTATGTTCTGCAAAAAAAAATGTCATCCACACGAATGACAACAAAAATCGAGACAATTATCGTCTTCAAAAATTATCAAAATGCTGCAAAATCCGGAAAGCCAAATGGTCGCGTTGAAGCTATTTATCCGCTCCGGTGAACGCTGGGAGATTTAACACACGATAACTATTCACGGTGACCGCGAGATTATGCGATCTAGACTTGGGATAGTGGCGTAGCTAGGACTTAACTCTACTAGGTTGAGCCTGAGATATCAACATTCCATTTTTTCGGAAACATATGCCATTCGGTAGTCAATGTGTAGTTACGGCAATTCTTAAGAAAATTTATGTCATGCATGTGTCAGAACAATTCCAGGAGTTGCTCGTAACCTTGGAACCCCTTCTTAGCTACGCTTTTGGCTATTGCGCGGATTTCGGACTTTGGCGCGGTTAATTAGCATAGCGTGTGATCCAAAGATGGGTTTAACCGTGTCGCATGGATTGGGGATAATTTTCCAACTC
Organism: Aedes albopictus; assembly: GCF_035046485.1. Taxonomy (NCBI): domain Eukaryota; kingdom Metazoa; phylum Arthropoda; class Insecta; order Diptera; family Culicidae; genus Aedes; species Aedes albopictus. Next base: position 480,831,596 of record NC_085137.1, on the reverse strand, counting down.
GACCACTGACTGCTAATCGGAGAGCCGAAGGTCAAACGCATCGCGCATGCTTGATAGATGGGGATTTTTTTTTTATTACCGTACGGGTTTGGGCCGAAGGGTCTCAGATTTTCATGAAACTTTTTACACAGGCAGGGCTCATAAATATATGAAAAAAATGAGCAAAATTCAGGTTCGCCTATTTCCCGGAAAACTGTGGTAGAAATTTTTGGTTTTCCCCTGATACTACTTACTTTGAACAATCATAACTCAAGAACGAAGCATCGTAGAAACAAAGCATAAATTTAAATTTTCTCAACGGTGGAAAATTTTGTGGAAAACTTTTTCCACTTCATATTTTTTTTGTTGCTTTCATTTTATTAAAAAACTTTGTTTCTTCGATGCTTCGTTCTTGAGTTATGATTTTTCAAAAAAGGCTTAAATGGCACTTGGACATTTTTTAACAAAATTGGCCATAACTCAAAAACGAAAAAAAGTGCATCTAAAAAAACTTTGTTTCAACGATGCTTCGTTCTTGAGTTATGATTTTTCAAAGTAAGTAGTAGTGAAAAACAAGAAATTTTTACTTGAGTTTTCCGGGAAAATAGGCAAACCTGATTTTTTCTATTTTTTTTCAATTCATTTATTCATGAGTCCTGCCTGTGGAAAAAGTTTTATGAAAATCTGAGACCCTTCGGCTTAAACCCGTTAGATAATAAAAAATGCCCAGATGCACATGTCTGACGCCTGAGCCGTCAGAAGTTTATTTTCAGTGCATTACCAAATTTTGAGATTCGATTAAACTATGGAATGGAAGCCGTTTTGCCTTGAAGTAGTGGGGCATTTCACATTCGATCCCCCTAATAATAATTTATCTATCGACTTTCGGTATGCGTGAAGCCGGTCGAAATTTGTGGATACGAAGAAATCTAACACCTAGACCAAAGATTAGCGTGTTACCTACTACATACACTTTGGATTTATCGGTCAGGGTGAGGTTTGCGAATCGCGCTTAGCGCTGTACCGCGATAAAGGTCAGCGAGTGAGGGTGCTTTTTCTCCCCTAATGTATGCTTTTGCATGTGTTATTATAGCAACAAGTAGTTAATTGGGCACCTACTCAATGCAGAATTGCAACATTTCTATCAGCAACGCCACACACCGATAGGTACCGGTATCAATGTTATATCACGTGATGTCTGTGTGAGCAACACAGAGCTCAACGTTTTAAGAAAACGCAATAGGCGAATAAGGGAACGAGCGCGAATGTTATGCGTGCGTAGCAAAATTGAACCGGTTTTGCGTACTGCTAGATGATGTTCGTTCATTGATTGACGCCACTTGTCTGAGGCTAACACTGACTGGATGGTTGGTTTCACTTTCAATATTGCGCCACACAGCAGGCTACTTAAAACACCTTTGTACATACATATGAAATAAACAGATAAGCGAAACAAACTTGATAGAAACTGGATGGCTCTTTTGAACTATCTTTTTTTTTTTTTCTTGTGTTAGAAAAACAACACTTCTTTTATCTTTTTGATGCTTCAGATTTTTTTTCTTTTGAATGTTATTTATTTCTCAATAGTTATTTATGTATTTATGTATTAGTAATTAATTAATTAGTTTAATATTTTGTGTATTTATTTCTTAGATCAACAGGCCTTTTCGAGTTATTTCCTTTTGAAATTATTTGTCAAAATCGTTGAAAAGTTAAATGTTGATAGGTCACACTCGATTATCCGGGCAGTCGAAAAAAAAAAATGTCATCCCGAAAAATCGAGCCAATCATTTTTTTGTTTCCTTTTAGCTTTCTCGCGTTGGGAAAACTTCACTGACTATCTATTTGCTGGTCCAAATTTATACCACAGACAAATAGACGTCTCGCTCTACTCACTTTCCAAAATTCATATTTTTTACAATTAGTACGAATGTTCAAATACTCTGTTGTTCGCAAATCGCTTGCTCAAGGCGCTCTCGTTGGTTTTGAGTGATGTTGACTCACTATGTTCACTATGTTCACAACACTCCATGCATACCTACCTCAACAGCCACCTAGTGAGCGCTTTGGGAAGCATGATTAGAATTGAGTGGTTGGGTTTTCGTGACTTCGAAACTTTAATTTTAAGAGAAATATCTGTTTCTCTATGAAGAAACCATTTTTGTACGAGCTTAAATTGAATAGGGTAAACTAAATTTCTAAAAAGGAGCAGCTACTCAAGTCCCTTACAAATTATAGCGCATCCTAGCCAGAATCATGGCACATGTACATAGTCGGTTACCTGTAGCAGAATTGCAATCTGTACTGTTAATCGCGGTATTAGAATTTCCATTGAGTTTGTGTCAAAGCCAGTTTATTTTTTTTTTTCAAAAAGAATATGGTAAATACAAAGCTCTTTGGGCAGTGGCTTCTGTTTTGGGCTCTTTTCCGCTATAACTCAGTAAATTTTGAACCAATTCACTTAAAATTCTGTACACTATACCAATCTCACCGCGTTCCAAAAACTGTGTCAATTGGTTAAAGTTGACTGAGTTTTAGCGGAAAGTACCCAAAATAGAAGCCACTTCCCATATATACATAGCTATAGCTCGGTTCCCTATGTAGTCTTACAGTGATCAACTTTGGTCGCAGCCTAAACAGAACGCCGCTTGTGACGTCGAACGCCGATCGTGATCCTCCAGGTTTAATTTCTTCTGTTGAACTGTTTATGGAGGCAGGCAGATTGGCGGTGGTTCTTGTATTCTCTTGAAGTTGGAGTCAGTTCGGAATTTATCATCGGTGATTTCCGCTAGAATTTCCATCTGTGGATTCCTTCAGGAATACCTGCAGTGATTTTTTCCAGGAAATCCATTTGAAGAATCTTCCAGAAACTCCTTTGGAAGATTTTTCCAAATCTACGGACTCCTCCACAATTTGAGAGTTCCACCAGCAACTCCATGTGGGAAATCCTTCAGAATATTTTTCTGGGAATCCCTGCACGAGCTTCATCTACGGATAGCTCCAGGAATTCTTAATGACGATTTTCCAAGATTTTCTATAGGAATTTCTCAAGAATTTCCTCTTGTAGATTCTTCTAGAAATTTATTGTAGAAATTCCTATCGAAAGTCTATCTGGAGATCGTTTCGGGAATTCCTTCTAAGGATATCCTCAGATACTTCATCTGTTGGTTAATTCAGGAATGCCATGTGGAGATACCTTCAGGAATTTCTGCAGCGGATTCTTCACGAAAATACATCGGGAGATTCCCTCAAAAAGTTTCTTTCTCCTAATAGATTTCCAGAAGGAATTCTTAGCAGCTGTCCAGAAGGAGTTTTTGAAGGAATTCCAGTAAAACCTGTGAGAAAATCCTGAGCCTAGTTTAGGATGTATGGATTCCTGTAGGAATTTCCCAGGAAATACTTCAGGAGAAATTCCTTGATATACATGTATTTCAGATACCAGATTTCCTGGAATAATACTAGGGAAGAATACTGTGAATTCTGAGGAAAAGAAACTCCTGAAAGATTCCCATAAGTAAGTTCAAAAAGAACTCCTGGGCGCCAAGCAAATCCTGGAGGATTTTTAGAAAGAATTCCTGGAAGATTTCCAGTAGAAACTCCAGGAAAGGTCTCAGAAGGAACTTTTATGAGTTTTGCTATAATTTATGGAGAATTTTTAAAAGGAAATCTTGAAGAATTCTCAGATGGTGGAAACCCAGAAGAACATCTTGGAAGAAGTTTTTTGGGAAATCCCAGTAAAAAAATCCGGGAGAAATTTCAAAGAAGATTCTGGGGGGAATCCAGCAGAAGCCTCATGGATTACCCAGAAGAAAATTCCCGTGGAAATTCCTGTGGGGATTCCAAACCCAAGTAACACAGAAAACATCTTGAGAAATAATTATTCCAAAAAGATGTCATATAACTGTATTATAACCGAATCGGAGAACATCTGGTGTTATAACCAAGCATTTATAAAGTTCGTCGAGGACAAATAGCGAAACAAAATATCTGTGACTTCATCATGTCTCCAATACTTTGATCGCACAATTATACAACATAATTCGAACTATACACATCCTACCAATCAAAATACGAAAGCAATGAATGCAATGTTTACTACAATATTTCGCTTCGCGAATTCCAATTCGGTTTTCAATACTTCACGATCTGAATTTTTTGGAGAAAACGACGTTTTGTTATGATGCAACACATGTTGAGAAATCATTGAGATCTCAGTTAAACTAGATTTCAATATTGTCAGGCCGATCCAATGAAGTAGAAAATTCACCACGGCACATGCAAGGGAAAACAAGAATGCTCGGAGCTCGCACCTGACGTGCTCCAAACATTAGTTGTTCGAAGTTTACCTTAATAGATGCAATGAAACTAAAATCACTTTCATCCAGCAGACACTATTTTGCACCATTGACATACACAATATGGGAACCAAATTCTCTTATCAGTAAAATTTTGCTTCAGTTGGATAAGATAGACTAAACAATAACAACAAATTTTGACGTTTTGATAGATTTTTTGTTCGCAAAGTCGTAAGTTATAATTTAGTTATATTGGTGTTTGAATGGTTGCCGCAAAACATAATTATAACTTATTTGTGAATGTGTTGAAAAATTGTTTTTAAGACGTATTATAATTGTTATCATAAGTTTTTCTTAATGAGTTGTTTGTAAATTTGTTTTACAGAACAGTACCGACTCAAAATATGAATAAATGAATTTTACATGACAGAAATTTACTTTGCTGTGTTATTATAATGCAAAAAAGTAAACGCTTTTTAATGAATAATGTAATCAAATTTCTTCAAAACCGTAATCCACATAACGCTCAGCTATAGTTATGTATGATATTTAAGTTGGTCATAAAACTTTCGTACAGCACTGTCAGTTTCTTGAAAAGTCTGCCATGTTGATTCTTTGCGTCAATTTCAAATTGCCCAACAAAATTGAATAATTTGAATAATTTTAATTTCATTTTTCAATTCCACTCTGAAGCGCGTTTGTTTTGGAAAAGCAAAATCCTGAGTTTCACCATAAATCTTGAGCTGCAGGTGAAGCAGTTGTATCAATACTGAGCATGACCGTTTCCATAATTTGTCCATCAAGACAGAATTATTTTCAACTATCGCATTCATCTTTGCATAGTTCATATTTGGATTGAATTTAAGAATTTTGAATCATAGATGCATTGTTATTAAATACGTTTTGCATGGTGAACGATCATGTCAGTTAGACACGCCCCTTTTAAATTAGTTGTATTAATGTTTTTTCCAAGTTGTATTTCTTTCGAAAAGCCTGAATTCAAATCATGCAAATTATAAGTTTTCATCTTTGTGTTGACGAAGTGCACCCGTCTGCGTGTAAAAGTTCTATCTCTGCAGGGCCAATCTGCATCCACCCACGCACATCAACACTCTTAACTTAAGAGATAGCTTAAAAAAAACACTTTTTTCTGATAAGGGTGTTGACTAGGGTGTTGATGTGCTGTTGTAGATGCAGATAGATCCTACAGAGACAAAACATGTTTGTTTACGCAAAGCCGACAGGCTCTTTTCAAATGTTCGTCTACATAGAGTTGTTTTGAGCATTTGTGCGGCTTCAGAGTGAACGTGTAGCTTATTGACAGTGGATCTCGTTGCGGAAATGTTCTGAGAGATGATTACCTACGAAAGTGCGTTTGGAAAATATGCGGCAAGTGATAGGGTAGTGGAGGTATATTGAACCGGGCAGGTATTTTGGCCCATCTAGGGAGTTTTATGATATTTATCACATAATCTCTACTAAATCTTGGTAAATTTTTATTGGCACACGAAAAGTATTCAACTATGGGATGACCTTTATTTTGAATGTCAGTTAAATATGCTGTTCAGTATCAAAAATATAGAACATGTTTTCACTTCCAAAGGTGACAAATTTGTAGTTAGCTTCGAAAAGGTATTAAATTTTACAAATAAATATTTATTTCATGTGAATGTAGTTAGGGCCTTGTAAGAACTCAAAATAAACTGTTCTTAACCTCGGTGGAGCGATAATATTTACTAAAATGGTGGTGTGAGGTATGGCCAAAATATGTTCTACATAATCAGATGTGGACATATTTTGGACCACCTGTCAGATCCATCTCTCCAGTTCCTTCTGAAGCGAGAAAATATTCATGCCAATGTAATGTACTCTAAAAACAGATAAATAGAATAAGTTGGGACCTCCCGTGATCTGGGTTGTTATACGTTTATTTTACAATGAGATTGTTGTGGGTTCGATTTGTTGTAACAACTTTTCGCCAAGTTAAAAATTTCGATTTGATTTGTGTAACAACTTTCCAACAAGTTGAAATTTTCAGGTGTTCAGTCATCCAGTTTAGAAAAGTTGTCCTTCTCAGCAATCAGTTGATGACTGAGACAATGTGTTATCTAATGTATGTTTGACAATTTACGTGTCGTTCAAATTACTGTATTTTTGATGGCCTTTCCACTCATTACAATATGTGTGGAACGCCTTTATATTAAGCAAAATCCCTAGACTTTCACACTTCTTTGAGGCGTTTCGTAATTTATGCATGGTGACTGACGTTATGCAATAGTTAATAAATACACGTTTTGCGTAACATTTTTTTATGAAACATCATACTACAATGCGTAAAAACTGGCAATTGCAACAAAATTTCATCTTTTTTACCGTTACGTATTTTTTAAACGTTCCTTGCCTCAAAAAATGAATAGAAAAGATGTAAACTTCACGTAGTTTTAACTATGTTTAAATTTTTGCTGAGGTAGCTTTCACTACATCAATCAATTAAAGTTTAATTTGGTGGGCCAAAATAAAGACCGGTCCAGAAAGTATGGACGCAGTTAGAAAATACTGGTATTTCAAAACTATTGATGACTAGTTCTTTTTTAAAACTACATCCTGTTAATCAACCTATTTTCTCAGCATTTGTATAGCGGTTTTTGCGATTACAACAGTGTGTTTCAAAATACATGAACTTTAAGCGGAGCATTATTGAAAAAATGTGCACAAATGGTGTACAGAATTTGAAAGGTCACTTAGGAAATGAACAAAATATGGTGGGAGTAAGTGAGAAAATCGTGAAACTAACAATCGGCAACCATGGTTGGGATAACACGTTTAAACATAGGCAAAAATTGGGTTAAAAATTAAGATCCTGCTAACCCTCGTTTGGATAAACAAATAATGAAGTTGTTTGAGCACAAGAAAAAAACCTTCTAACTAACACAAAGCGGGGTATGACCAAAAAAGTTACCATTTTGAATTCCAATGTTCATCGTTACAAAGAACGTTTGGTTTTTCGATCCTATAGTAACCAGGAACAGCCAAAACAAATCCCGAAACTAGAACTATTGATCAGGCCCAGCCAACTGAAGACTAGGTGCGTCCATACTTTCTGGGGCAGTCTTTATGTGCACTTGGTGGTCCAAAATAAAATCAGATGGTCCAAAATAGAAGCCCGAGATCGTTCAGGAGTTTTGATATTTCTTGTATTTACTACAACAATTTTGAGTTCTGTTTGGCCTTTTTCAACAGAAAACATGTTGCTCTACGTAATGCCTACTGAAATTATCCATATTTTGAAGTGGGAACTTTCTTTTTTCGCTGAACTGTTCATCCACTTCCGAAAGGGGTCCAAAATACCTTCCTTGCCCTATTTTGATTTGCTTTGCTGTAAGGTGCCGGGAATTGTCGCGGATGCCCAATTATTTTGAAACTCTATATAATATAAAATCAGGGTAAATACTACAGTATTGAGATAGTCTTATTAATATGTGTTTACACGGGTATTTCTCGGAAATTTGTTTTAGAAATCACGAAAAAAATATAAATTGTTAAATTCCCCGACAGCGCATAATTGAACATATTATATGCTACTAGGGTATGAGAATCCATTTTTCATCATATGACCCTATGCTCATACTATTTCAAAAAAAGATCATTAAGGCATCAATTGTTTCCTATTTTTTTGATATCATGCATGCTCATTCTTAAAAAATATTATTTTAAATAAAAACAAATAGCTCTTACTATATTTGTTTTAGATAGGATGAAAATGGGGGCACTATGTTTAACCCTCCGTAAGATGTTAAGCTAGGCGCACCACGATGGCGTAGTGAACGCTCAGCGAGCCTTGTTCTTCTTCTTCTTCTTCTTTATGACTCTACGTCCGCACCGGGACTTGGCCAGCCTCGCTTCAACTTAGTGATCTTTGAGCACTTCCATAATTATTATTTGAAGGGCTTTCTTTGCCTGCCATTGCATGAATTTGAATAATGTAAGGCAAGTACAATGATACTCTATGTCCCGGGAGTCCAGAAAATTTTCCCGACCGAAACGGGAATCGAACCCACCGTCTCCGGATTGGCGATCGATAGCCTCAACCACTAGGATAACTGGAGACCCTCAGCGAGCCTGTCTGGGTCATATTGACCTCAACATCCTACTGCAGTTAAATGTGGCAACTACAAAGTGTAGTTAACGTGACTTGTAATCCTCACTATTTTTGTTCGTGATTTTTTTTCTCTCAAGAGAAACCCATTCCATTCCTATTCACGCTTACATCCATTCAATATCTGTTTCTCGTCGTCCCATGCACTTATTCCAAATTGTTCAATCCATTTAGCGCGATTCGATGGACCCCACATGCACGTTCCATTCGGACCGATAGCGCGCTCTGCGATCAACGTGCATTTCAATTAACCCCAAACCGTAGTAACAGTGCAACCCCAAAATCTTGTTCCGGTTCATTTGCCCACTTTTCTTTTCGGCGCGCCATCACCACGTAGTTTTTACTTCGTGACCATAAAGACTCTCCACTGAACATATTTCTCCACCACGCAAAAGGTCCACACGGCCGGTCCGGACGCCTTTCGGTTTTCGTAACCGTCGCTGTCTGACCAACTTTCATCTTTCGATCTTTCTTTGTGCGTTTCGTGGGTACGACAACAACGGTCGAATCACTCTCTCTTTCGGTGAACTGTTTCGGTTTGTCTTCGCAGGAAACACTTAAAAGTTTACACAGACCCTTAATTACACTCACTTTTCAATTTGGGGATCCTAGCGATTGCTAACTGCTACCGTGGTGCGTTAAAAATCCTGAAGAATGGTCCTGTTTCAGCTTCTGGATGTTCTGGGGTCCCGAAAGCGTTCACGCACGTGCACAGCCACAGGGGGAGGTCAACAGGAGGATGGATACCGGACAGGGATAGAAAAAGAGAAATCACACTCACGGACACGGTCGAACGGTATTGCGCGCGGATCGCGTCGTGATCGTGAAGAAGCTCAAGCACTTCCGAATTCCGAGATGGATAAATCCAAACTGACTCCACCGATCAGGTAGTTGGGTAAAAAGCTCCCGAGTGTGCGCTGCCTGCCGTTGGCGTTGTTCGTTGGTTGTCGCGATCGTGGTTGTGCCACACTCTCAAAGCTCCCCCTCCCCGTCAGGTGGGAGCGATCGTTTGCATGGCTGTTTGGAGCGATCGGTGTGAAATGCTTATTCATAAAAAAATGCGCGATTTATGAACATATAGTAATGCGGGGCAAAAGTTCGCACGGGGCAAAAATTCGCAGTGGACCTTTCTCTGCGCACGTGTTAAGTCAGGTCAGTTACTCGTCAATAAAAATTGGAATGATTTCGTCATGATATGGCAGAATTATGGATAAAGATGTGTTTCTAGGTGTTTTGATACAATTTTTGGACCTTTTGGAATAAGAATTTGCAGTAACAGGAAGAAGAAGAATCTCATAACCTCGATACGATATTAATTTCTTTTCGTTTAATAGTTATTTTGTGAAGTCTGTTAGGTGCGAACTTTTGCCCCGCATTACTCCAATTACGTGCGATAGCATAGGTATCACTAGTTTAAAACACTTTTTATTTCAGTACACTACGCTGAGGGGCTATCAATAAACCACGTGGTCATTTTTTGGGGGATTCCGTAAACCCCACCCTCCCGCGTGGTCTTTTGTTCAATACAAACAATTTAAATTTGAATGGGAGTAATTCTCGCTGAGACCGGCCCACTATTTACACCTTGTCTTCAAAATGTTTTATGTGGCGATTTTCTGAAAGTCCTCGTTAAAAAAGTAAGGATAATGCATTTGGTTACTCAAATTGATGGACCCCCCGTTAGTTAGAGCTACACCATTTTTTTGCCGACCCCTCTTTTTTGGTCAAATGATGGCCGTTGTAATCCGAAAGTTTCTCCAAAACCCACCTCAAAACGAATTATTGTTGAAAAGAAGAAATATAGAGCTACTATTAACAATTATAAAAAGTTGGGTCGGTATATTGATTTGTACCGCCTTGGATTTTTATACAAAAACTTTTTTCCCACCATGATGGCAAACACCGATTTTCAAAATTTTTGCATCAATTGAAAGCTGAGACATTTATACATAACATATCAAAAAATTAAAGATATATTTTTTCCTATCAAAATCTATTTGCAGTTTTGTAAATCACATTGGTCTCAGGGGCGTTTCGGGGATCTTAGGTGCGTTTCAGGGCACGGTAAATGCTGGGTATGCTGCGCAATTCAGATCACATTGTGCTCCACTAGCCTCTGCCCAGCAACTCCTATCCCTACCTCCTCGTGGTACCGGCCGGAAACTATGAGCAACCTTAAAGAAGATCGGATAACCAATCCCGGTGGGAACTTTGGTCATAGGCTGACAGGGAAGGGGGGGTTTGCTTCGGCAAACCTGAGTGTCTGTTCTGTTCTCCAGGAGCAGCGGCTCACAACAGCGTCTGATCCCCATGTTAGGGGCGGCTGATCTACGTCCGAGTGCCAGGGAAGGACTTTAAGCTCAACTGTGCACTATGGTCCTCCGGAAAGTAGGGGGTGGGTGTCAGGCCCTACGAGCCAGCCGTAAAAAAACATTGTAACGAAAAATCAACAACAGAATAATACGAACCGAGACCAACGGCAACGAACCCAGCGAACAAAAAGGACTTGCGATTGGAAACTCGGTACGTGCAACTGCCAATCTCTCAACTTCATTGGGAGCACCCGCATACTCGCTGATCTACTGAAGAACCGCGGGTTCGGCATCGTAGCGCTGCAGGAGGTGTGTTGGACAGGATCCATGGTGCGAACGTTTAGAGGTAATCATACCATCTACCAGAGTTGCGGCAACACACGTGAGCTGGGAACAGCTTTTATAGTGATGGGCGACATGTAGAGGCACGTGATCGGTTGGTAGCCGATCGACGAAAGAATGTGCAGGTTGAGGATCAAGGGCCGATTCTTCAACTTCAGCATAACAAACGTGCACAGCCCACACTCCGGAAGTACGCGCATCTCGAACGCGAGTACGATCGCTGCCCAAGCCACGACGTCAAGATCATCATAGGTGAACGCTCAGGTAGGCCAGGAGGAGGAATTCAGACCGACGATTGGTAAGTTCAGTGCCCACCAGCAGACGAACGAAAATGGCCTACGACTCATTGATTTCGCCGCCTCCAAAAATATGGCCATACGTAGCACCTTTTTCCAACACAGCCTCCCTTATCGTTACACCTGGAGATCACCACAGCAGACGGAATCTCAAATCGACCACGTTCTGATTGACGGACGGCACTTCTCCGACATTATCGACGTCAGGACCTATCGTGGCGCCTACATCGACTCCGACCACTATCTGCGCCCAAAACTCTCAGTCATCAACAATGTACGGTACCGGCGACCGCCACGGTACAACCTAGAGCAACTGAAACAACAGGATGTCGCCTCAGCATACGCTTAGAATCTCGAGGCCGCGTTGCCAGACGAGGGCGAGCTCGATGAGGACCCTCTAGAGGACTGCTGGAGTACAGTGAAACGACGACGCAGCCGAGAGCACCATCGGGTACGTGGAACGGAATCGACGGAACGAATGGTTCGACGAAGAGTGCAGAACGGTTTTGAAGGAGAAGAATGCAGCGAGGGCGGTAATGCTGCAGCAAGGGACTCGACAGAACGTGGAACGTTATAAACAGGAGCGGAAACAGCAGACCCGCCTCTTTCGGGAGAAAAAGCACCGCCTGGAAGAAGCGGAGTGTGAAGCAATGGAACTGCTGTGCCGTTCCCAAGAAACACGGAAGTTCTATCAGAAGCTCAACGCATCCCATAACGGCTTCGTGCCGCGAGCTGAAATATGCAGGGATAAAGACGGAGGCCTCTTGACGGACGAACGTGAGGTGATCGAAAGGTGGAAGCAGCACTTCGATCAGCACCTAAACGGCGTGGAGAACGTAGGCACGGGAGCCCACGGCAACGGAAGAAACGACGACGCCAGTGCAGCGGAGGACGGAAATGAACCAACTCCCACGCTGAGGGAAGTTAAGGATGCCATTCATCAGCTCAAAACCAATAAAGCAGCTGGTAAGAATACTATCGCAGCTGAACTCATCAAGATGAGCCCAGAAAAGTTGGCCACCTGTTTGCATTGGCTGATAGTCAGGATCTGGGAAACCGAACAGCTACCGGAGGAGTGGAAGGAAGGGGTAATCTGCCCCATTCACAAGAAAGGCGTCCATTTGGAATGTGAGAACTTCAGGGTGATCACTATTTTGAATGCTGCCTACAAAGTTCTATCCCAGATCATCTTCCGTCGTCTGTCACCTAAAACGAGTGAGTTCGTGGGAAGTTATCAAGCTGGCTTCATCGACGGCCGATCGACAATGGACCAGATCTTTACCGTACGGCAAATCCTCCAGAAATGCCGTGAATACCAGGTCCCAACGCATCACCTGTCATCGACTTCAAAGCGGCATACGACAGTATCGACCGCGCAGAGCTATGGAGAATCATGGACGAAAACGGCTTTCCTGGGATGCTGACTAGACTGATTATAATTATAAAGCATAAAGATTATAAAGATTATAATTATAAAGCAACGATGGGTTTCGGGTGAACTATTCAGTTCATTCGAATCTCGCCGGGGACTGCGACAAGGTGATGGACTCTCATGCATACTCTTCAGCATCGCTCTGGAAGGTGTGATGCGACGAGCCGGGCTCAATAGCCGGGAAACAATTTTAACAAAATCCGGACAAATTGTGTGTTTTGCGGACGACATGGACATTATTGCCAGAACATTTGGAACGGTGGCAGAGCTGTACACCTGCCTGAAACGCGAAGCAGCAAAGGTCGGACTGGTGGTGAATGCTTCAAAAACAAAGTACATGCTGGTAGGCGGAACCGTCCGGATCCGTCTGGGTAGTAATGTTACGATAGACGGGGATACTTTCGAGGTGGTGGAGGAATTCGTCTATCTCGGACAGAGAATCAAAATTCAACCATCGCGCAACAATAACGACAATGTCGCAACCTGAATTTGTTGCGACATTCTAGCCAATGCGACATAGGTTTGTCCCAACTTGAACAGAATAGGACAAAGATCGTGCACCACGAGTGTAAAGATTTTTAAGCCTTGCATTGTGATTTTCGAGCGGTAACTTCAAGTCAGCAAACACTGCAACGATGCTGAATAAAGCCTGTATCCGCAATAATCGGGACACAGAAATACGTCTGTAACTCTGCAATGGATACACTAAAATGTCTCAAATTTGATCTGGGAACATCTTAACATGTGTTCATTTCACCTGCAAAATTTCATGTAAATCGTCGCAGTACTTTTTGTTGTAGCAATGAAACAGCAGAACGTACGCAAATGAATTTTGTACAGCACCTACTTTAGCATGTCGGCGCTGTAACTTTTGAAATTGGTCATGTAAATGGCTGAAATTTTGAGCACAAACCTCTCGATATACCTTCCTTGCATGTACAAAATTTCAAAAAAATCGATGCACTATCAACAATTTTATGATCAAAACATGTTTTGGAACTAATCGTGATTTTAGCCCTTTGGACAGGAATGACAGAGCATCCCTTTTTGTTTCGAATGTACTGTTTCAAGTACAATTCCAAAAATCATGAAATTTTGCAGGCATAATATGCACATAATCAACTATCTTCTGTGAAAATTTCATGGAAATCGGCCGAGAAATTCAAAAGTTATGAATAGGCTAACAGCTCATATGAAAAACACGAAAAATTTCCACTAACACTCACTCCTATCAACACTGGTAGCTTTCAAACCAGTTGATCAATGTTGATGAAATTTTGTATGAAAGTGCCTTTGTGTGTATCACAACTGCCTATAAAATTTCGTTATTATCCTTGCAGTACTCTGGTCTGTAGCGCAAAATAACCATCTGTCATATAGATGAAAACTGGCCGTGTCTGTACAAAATGCTTAAACGCACGTCGTTTTGTTTTTGAGCTACAATTGAAAGTAATGTACCGATTTTTATTAAATTTGGCACAAATAATAAACAAACATCAAAGAGTATTCAGTCAGTTTTTTTTTGACAATTTTATTGATTCATGCCAGAGTTACAGCCGTATTTCTGTGTCCCGATTATTGCGGATACAGGCTTTATGTATCATCAAAAAGTTTCGGCTTTGGGTTAGTAATAATTGATTATACACGAGTTGAAAAGTACGCATCAAATTCAGCTTGCTTTTTGTCTGCAACAAAAAAAATCGAGATTTTTGTCTGCAACAAAAAAATCGGGATGAAGAGTAATCGCCGCGTCTTGTTTGTTGCTAGTTTTGTGCTCATTTTGTCTGACAATTCTCTTCACTGATCTCGGATCCTTACTGCCGGCTGACAACAACTTCTTATTCTTCTTTGTGGCTCTACGTCCCGCTTTCTTTGCCTGCCATTGCATGAATTGGTATATTGTGAGGCAAGTACAATGATACACTATGCCCAGGGAGTCGAGAAAATTTACCCGACTGGAACGGGAATCGAACCCGCCGTCTCCGGATTGGCGATCCATAGCCTTAACCACCATGCTAACTAGAGACCCTGACAACAACGTGAGCCGTGAAATTCGAAGGCGCATCATTAGCGGAAGTCGGGCCTACTACGGGCTCCAGAAGAAACTGCGGTCGAAAAAGATTCACCCCCGCACCAAATGCACCGTGTACAAAACGCTAATAAGACCGGTGATCCTCTACGGACACGAGACATGGACCATGCTCGAGGAGGACCTGCAAGCACTCGGAGTTTTCGAGCGACGCGTGCTAAGGACGATCTTCGGCGGTGTGCAGGAGAACGGTGTGTGGCGGAGAAGAATGAACCACGAGCTCGCTGCACTTTACGGCGAACCCAGCATCCAGAAGGTGGCCAAAGCCGGAAGGATACGGTGGGCAGGGCATGTTGCAAGAATGCCGGACAACAACCCTGCAAAGCAGGTGTTTGCTAACCATCCGGTTGGTACAAGAAGGCGTGGAGCGCAGAGAGCACGATGGGCGGACCAGGTGGAGCGTGATCTGGCGAGTGTTGGGCGTGACCGACGTTGGAGAGCTGCAGCTGCAAATCGAGTATTATAGCGGCAAACTGTTGATTCAGTATTATCATGAATTTGATGTTAACTAAATAAATGAAATAAGGGCTTTCAGGGCATCTTAGGGGTCCCCAGAGCGTTTCAGGAAGATTCCATGGGATCTCAAGGGCGCAGCAGTGGATTTCAGGGTCAATTCAGGAGGTCTCAGGGGGTTTCAAGGGGTTTCAGGAGCATTTAAGCGGGTCTCAGGGGCGTTTCAGGTGGTCAGGTAGCCTCAGGGACGCATCAGGGGATATCAGAAGCATTTCAAACTATTTGTAACATTTTTGAGTCCCTAAAAAGGTCGGATGTAGATGCAAAACCGTTTGTGGTGCTACCAAGACTGATGCGGCCGAAACAAAATCATTTCGGGGAGTTTCAGGAGGGTTTCAGGACGATCCAAGGTGTCCCAGAAGCGCATCAGAGGGCCTCAGGGGCGTTTAAAGGAGATCTCTCCGGGTTTCTGGAGGACTCCAAGGAGTCTGAGGGGCGCTTGGACCCCCAGGAAGGGATTTTTTTTTATTACCGTACGGGTTTGAGCCGAAGGGTCTCAGATTTTCATGAAAATTTTTCCACAGGCTTGGCTCATGAATATATGAACAAAAAAAAAATGAGAAAAAATCAGGGTCGCCTTTTTTCCCGGAAAACTCAGGTGGAAATTCTTTGTTTTCCCCTGACACTACTTACTTTGAAAAATCATAACTCAAGATCGTAGCGTCATAGAAACAATGTTTTTTTGGGAAATGAAAGCAAGTTTTCAGAAATCAAAAAAAAAATTGATTTGGAAAATGTTTTCCACAAAATTTTCCAATGTTGAGAAAATTCGTACAGAATATCCGGAAAAACAATGCCCGAGCTCGTGGAAAATTTTCAAAATAATATTTTTGAGAAGGTTATTTCATAACCTTTAATCTCTGACATTTTTGGAATGCACTTTTTTTACGACGGTTTTTAAAATAACGCGTTTTTTTACGCGGGACCATTACCGTCGAAAAAAAAACTTCAGTGTACGCATATATTATACGGTCCTTCTCACTTTATTGACCATAACTCAAGAACGAAAAACAAGTGTATGTTCAGCGATTAAAGCTTATGAAATAACCTTCTCAAAAATATTTTTTTGAAAATTTTCCACGAGCTCGGGCATTGTTTTTCCAGCTATTCTGTACGAATTTTCTCAACTGTGGAAAATTTTGTGGAAAACATTTTCCAGATCACATTTTTTTTAATTTCTGAAAATTTGCTTTCATTTCCTAAAAAAAACTTTGTTTCTATGATGTTTCGTTCTTGAGTTATGATTTTTCAAAGTAAGTATGTCAGAGGAAAACAAAGAAGCTTTGATTATAAAACTATTTTCTCAAATTTTTACGAATTTGGGAATACTTTTTCCGGCTTTTCTCTATGAATTTCCTCAACGGTGAAAAATTTTGTGGAAAACTTTTTCCTTTTCATATTTTTTTTAGATTCCTGAGAAAATTTGCTTTCATTTTCTAAGAAAAACTTTGTTTCTACGATGCTTCGTTCTTCAGTTATGATTTTTCAAAGAAAAGGCTTATATGACACATATGGACATTTTTCAACAATATTGGCTTTAACTCAAAAACGAAAAAAAGGTGCATTCCAAAAATTTCAGCAAATAAAGCTTATGAAATAACCTTCTCAAAAAATATTTTTTTTTGTATTTTTTACGAGTTCGGCTATTGTTTTTCCGGCTTTTCTGTACGAATTTTCTCAACTGTGGAAAATTTTGAGGAAACCTTTTTCCAGTACATTTTCTTTTTAGATTTCTGAGAAAGTTTGCTTTTATTTCCTAAGAAAAACTTTGTTTCTATGATGCTTCGTTCTTGAGTTATGACCCTTCGGGCCAATCCCGTACGGTAATAAAAAAATGCCCTACTGCTAGAATGGAGCTGACATTTTTATTATAACTCTCCAACATCTTTAATTTCAAATGTACGTTCAGAAGGAGTTTTCAAATTATTATTTTTTTCAAATACCTACATCTTTATATTTTTTGAAAATTTTGCTCAAATTTGTGGAGATTGTTCCATAAACTTTCCAATATCTTAAATTCCATCAATCAGATGCAAACATCAATTGATGCAACTGAAAGGTATTATTGCGCATTTAGTTCACCACTGGACTGCGCACTCAGTCTTCATAAGTGCGAAAACGTGAATAAAAGTGCGCTATTGCATTAAATCCATTTGATGTCTTCGGCGCACTATTTCTCTGATTTGTGCTGAATAAGTGCTCTGAACACACCGAGTTGATTTGTTGCAATCGCGCACTTTTATTGACGTTTTCGCACTCTTGAAAACTCGTGCGATAGTCCAGTGGTGAACTAAATGCGCTATATATTCAGCTTTTTATTCACGAAGAAGAATTAAAATAGCTGAATATAACACAAGATATTTGAATTTTATTCTTCATATTTTGAAAAATTGCAAAGTTAAAATTTCAGCTTAAATTCAAGGGAGTCTCTGGGGAGTTTCAGCAGGTCTAGGGGGGGGGGGGAGGATTCCATGGGGCTTATTCAAGAAATCTCATGGGATTCCAGGAGAGTTTTTGAGAGGTTTCATGGGGCTTCAGGGAGGACCAGGGTGTCTCAGGGGTAGGCTTGTAAACATTCGACACTTTTCACTACCTTCGTTTCGTTGCTGCGGTTGGGTGTCAGCTTGCTTTATTACATTCGTGCGCGACCGCTACCTCTTACACACAACACGAGCGGCAGAACGAAGATCAATAAACCAAAAACAGGACCAAATCAACGTCGTCTGACACGATGACATTTGTCTAATTCCAGCTTTTCGCAAGATTTCAGCCAATTATGATTATGATTGGTATAATATTAGTTTATTCGTGTGTGATAAATCGATAATTACACATACATTAAGCCTAAACAGCTCTCTTTATGGAAAATACAGGAATAACAAAAACCGAACCATCTCCCGCAGACGCAATCGTGGTCAAGCGCATTCATTCGACATTTTTGTTCCGTGCAGTAGTTTGATCGCTTGTGTTGCGAATGTTGGAGACAAAGGCAGCCGAATATCGACAAAAAAGTGTCAAAGACTGTGATCGCTAACAAGACTGCTCAGGGGCGTTTTAGGAGGAAGTGAGATATGTTCTGTGTGCATTTAGGTGGCCTCAGAGGTTTTCTGGGGGCACCAGGAGGTCTCAGGATTGTTCCTGGGAGTTTTACGGAGTAACAGGAGGTCTCTGCAGGTTTCAGATAGTTTCAGGGGCCTCCAGGGCGTTTAAGGCGATCCCTGCGGGTTTCAGGAGTTCTCCAGGAAGTCTCAGTGCATTTTAGGAGGGCCTCAGAGGGTATCAATGGTGCTCCAGAGGGTCTCAGGGGCGTTTAGATGACCTTTGAAGCGCATTATTTTCGAACTGTTATCCAGTTTGTTCATTTGAAAAGCTGACTTAATTAATGCGCAAAACTCCCACTTTAATTTACCTGTTTTAATTTACTGAACAACAAACAAAGGCTGGTTAAATATAAACAACGCGTCTTCTTTGTAGAGCCTTGCTAACTTAAATTACGCGTTTGTTTCACTTCCATAGCGCAATTTACACCTACCCTCCGTATACTTTTCATACCGAATTCGTATACGAAGTTTCGCCATCTCGCTCGCGCTCTTCCAAACAGCTCGCAAGCAGCAACCACCCTTGTGTGTTGGTGGTGGCTGATCGATTCGCACGTGGTCTTTCACTTCGCGGTTCATTCGAAGCACATGGAAAGCTGCCCAGTGCGTATCTACCTATACACTAATTGTATTGATCGGCGATCGAGCAGCCCTCAACAACAGACGGCGGCGACGCGAGGTTCGTCGCTGATTCAAATGTGACCCCCAAAAATGGTCCACGTTTCAGGCGCAGTGTTGAAACTGGATGGAGGTGTACCGGCGGCGTGTCGGCGGCCATCCACTATCACACATCTATGTATTACGACGACGATCGACTAGCTGAACTTGGAACTACTAGCCAAAGATGACCGTCTCGTTTGGTCCACAACACGCATACCGATGACGACGACTAGAAAAATCGATGCAACACGACTCCAAGCAGCTTGCTTAGTATTAAGACCGATAAGGAGTCAACATTGACATCGATTGGAGGAGGAGAGATTCAAAGTTGTGTAAATTTGCGTCTGGCACGGTGTTTGGCAAATTTTGTGATCTTGAAAAACAAGTTATGTATATTGATTATGGAGATGATTTGCATACAGGTGGCCGAAAGGTACGAAAATGTAGCAAATGTTGTAGGAAGCTGGCCCGGTAAGTTAGGTAGAAGAAATGGTTCTAGAAATTTTTGAATGCGGATCGTGCAGGTGTGTTTGGTCAAGTATTAAATATTTCACTGATTTATTCTTCAAGATAATATATATTGATAAAGCTATGCTTTTCTGATTCGTATGTCTCGTTCTTCCAACAAAATCTGAGAAGCAGGCTATAGCCATATATGTCCCAGTGAGGACGTTACGCGAAGAAAAAGAATAATAAGTGATGTATAATACCACCGGTTAATCTCACTTTTGACCCCACCCCCTCTTAGTAGCACTTGAGACACTTCTGCTTTAACCTTCCGCTATAGCGCGGTTCAATATCTCAACTGTTCAGTAATGGAATAATTAGGTATTAGAATAACTGTTCAAAAAACGTGAAACAATAATACCAAGACTACAAGCAGTAAGCTTAAATTGTTACCATAAGATAATATACCGATTTTGCCTAACTGCGGTTACTCTACATCATAAGCGTGTCTCCAGTTTTCGTGACTAAACCTACAAGCCATCGACATCTGTTCACTGCCAACGCCAAACGCCACCGAGTCATCTCTCATGTAAGCTACAACGTGTACAACGTTGAACCGCAAGAAAATTTCACTTTCATGAAACATTGCACTTTTTATGCAGCATCACTATAAAGGCAACTTTTTCACTCTCTTTCGCTTCCCTACTCACTCGGTAACAGCTTGTCTCTTCGTTGCCGGGAAAAGTGTGTCGTCAAACGGGAAACTGGTTTGACGAGTCTCTGGCTGGAGTTTGTTCCTCCTCCTTGGATGACGAACGACGCCTTGTTATGCTATGTACAGCTACCGTATGGCAACATAATACCTTTTATGGGAGTTTTTCCTGGCTTGTTACCGCGCGGAAAGTGAAAGTTCGATGAACTTGGATAGCTGATTAAGGCTCATCACGTGGCTGAAGTTATGATGACAAAACTTAGTCTTAGCTAAAGACAGTCTTGCTAAAGTACCTACGTTCATAGATATGGAACGATGACTGTGAACACAGCTATAAACGCGATTAAGTCATTACTCAACCGCTGCTGAAGCTGGTACAAATGAACATGCGTTCTGTGCTTGCGCGTTGATAATCAGACATGTTCACTGACTGCAATGTAGGGCTTTTGTTTTCTGTTATGTCATAAAAAAGATTGCTTGTAATTAATTAACAAAGCTGCTGCTATCGGCATGCTCAAGACATTAGGCACTGGATTGTGAAGACGTATTTTCTTTGTTGCAATGAAAAGATCTTCATTCGTAAGGTAGGGAGTTTTACTTAATTAAAAACTAGTACTACTTACTGCTGAGCACCATAGGACCTGAGACCTCCAGGTACTCCCTGAGCAGGGATGCTAAATATCTACAGATTTATCTGTATTATACAGATTTTGGAGCATCCTTAGAGATTTCATTTTATATGAAATACAGATTTTTGGTGTAATTTTTTTTTTGAAAAAAAAAAAGACCTCTATGTTCCACGGGATGACCCATAAAAGGTTAAAATTCCCGGTAGCATGAGCATGAGCATGAGATGACCGTACAATTCGTAGTTGCTACTCCGTTACTAACCAGAACCCCAAGTAACACAACATGTTCTATAGGAATTATTTCGACTCCAATATGACCAGTTACTGTGTTTTGGTTCATAGCAATAAAACCGTTTTTCAGACAGATATATGACGAAGGTGGAGCTTCGGCAACATATTTGTGATGTTATAATCATGTTCTATATGAATCAAAGCATACTTAATAATGTTTCTTAGTATGTTTTACAGTACATAATTCTGACAACTTTCAATAAACAAACTACACGTCTTCTTTTTCTAATTGAGGATGAAAATTCAGTTTCTTTTCTAAAGCGTAATCAATGTTTGTTGCATAACCGTATTCAAATATGTTTCAACATGTCAAAAAAAAAAAAACTATTCAAGTGCAAAATATGGCTTGCGATATTATTTCAGCTAAACTATTCCAACTTAAAATTGGCTTTCCATGACCAGAAATTGTGGTGCGAGTCATTTTTCTGGTGAAATAGGCATTTGTACTTCGACAAATTTAATGCGCCTTATAAATACGTATATTTGAAGGATAATAAAATAAAACAAATTAAAACCATCGTTTTACTTGAGCATGCGTAACCTAAAGTGCTTTGTTTTTCTGAATAATATTTCTAATTCCTGCAAAAAAAATCATATATCATGGATAAAAATGGGATATTTAACTGGATATTTTATAAATATTAAAAGTATTAATGAAAAAATAAATGGCATACTTGGACACGGCATGCTAAATGATTCGAGATATGATTAGAAATTAGCTTAATGCTTACCAATCTGGAAAATTTGTAAATGTAAATTGAGAATATTGTTTTTACAATGTCATACATATACTGCCGTTCTACGCATAGTTGTCTCATGTTATATGGGATTACCATCTAACATGGGACAACTGGGCGTAGAACGGCAGTATAGCCATCACAATTTATATGGATATGAATGAAGAAATTTTAAAGTGACATACACATGCAAAATTGATATTGGCAGAGGAAGCTCTAAATAAATAACTGTGGAAGTGCTCGTAGAACAGTGGTGCTCAGGTTGATGTACACCGCGGGCCAAATTGAGATTTTGCGTCTGAGCCGTGGGCCGCAGGATGAAAATTATCGTGAATATTGTATTACAAGTGTTCCAACTTTTTTACTTAGGCAATTTTAGTATTGGAAAGTCAAAGATTTTTCGATAATTTTGATAAGTATCTCTTGCACTTCAATACTTTCAAATATCTTAATTTGACCATTGAAAACATATGGAAAATTGAAAATTCTATCCAATTGTGAGTCATTTGCAGTAGCAAATTAATTATTCATTTATTTATTACTACTTATGGCTGGATTATCTAAACACCATTTTCAAAATGAAGCCTCAAGCTACAGAAAAAAACTGTAACTACTGTAGCATGGTGGATGTTTTATATAACAAACAAAATATTTGCTAGAAATTTTATTAATTATCCCAATTTTATGAATTTTTGACCAAAAGATTTTTTGGAGAGTATTAAATCCATTTCTTGACAGGAATAGGTCTTGGACTTGGAATCATGTTTTCAATCTTACTTCGGTAAGACCGAGAATTTCAACATATTTATAAAATCTACAGTCAACATTAACATGAACTAAAATAAGTTTTTTGTTCAACTTTTTCAATCATGGACTAGATCATGGAAAATTATTGAAAGTATTAATGATGGTATTGAAATCATTTTATCATAAATGACAGATAAATATTTACATTAGTTTGAACATTGTAATAATATTTTTCATTATTTTGAACTATCAGTAACTTTTTTCCAAAGTACTCCGCGGGCCGCATTCAAGAGCTTCGAGAGCCGCATGCGGCCCGCGGGCCGCAGTTTGAGCACCACTGTGGTAGAATAACACTAAGCTGAGAAGCAGGCTTTGGTCTAGTGTTGACAACGTCAGAAGAAGAAGAAAATATATTTCACATTTTAAGCTGATTTTATAAACGAAAATTTGACAGGAGGTAGTGTCACTACCTCGTAAAAATCAATATCATTATCAACATTGTTGTCGGTTCGTAAAATGGGTAATTTTTCATAAAAAATGCGGTGATAGTCGATAAGAATTTCCATCTAGAAAAATGATACACTACTAGTTTTTCCAGGATGATAAAATTGATGTATGCCGTCGAGCCAATTGAAATTTTATTAATTAATACAGGTCGGACTCGATTATCCGGGTGACTCCAAAATTATTTCACCCCGGATAATCGAATCACCCGGATAATCGAGCCATGCTTCTTTTCTTTTATTTTTGATGTTCTTCAATCAGAAACTGTTCGTTAAACATAGAAGCTAACATACATAACGCTGTAGTTCCTAAACTCAACGTCTGGTATTATTACAACGATGTTTTTTAAAAATTAAATTTTAGCTGAAAAATGTGAAAAAATAAAAACAATTTACAAATAGGCTAATCCTACTTTGACATATCGTTGTCTAAAAATTTGTAAACAACGCAAAAACAAACTTTTCCCCGGATAATCGAGCCGTTTTTTCCGGATAATCGAGCCCCGGATAATCGGGCCTCCGGTTAATTGAACCCCCGGATAATCGAGTCCGACCTGTACAATCAAAATTGTAGAGCATTGGCACGGTAAAAGTATAGTTTTTATTCTTAATTTATTACATATTGAACATCATATCGACATTTTTATGATCGGTAGTGTAACATATGAAACATGTTATGTTTCGACAGAACTTAACCAAAACAAGTATTGGAAGTGAGACTGAAAATATTACTCTAATACGACTTTTCAAACATATTGAGTCTGTTGAGCTGTAGAGGGGCTTTTTGTTTATCGTGTGGTAGGCATGAAGAAATTCAAGGAAGTTTCCTTTGCGATCTACGTCACTATTGACCCCATTAAATAGTAGCAAACTTATACCATTATTATAAATAGCAAAACAAATCCTCCTGATAGTGCTACGAGTTGACGTAAGTGGTCTGAAGTGGTCTTTAAAGATACTATTTCAAGAAAAAATGTGAGCTGCAAAATAGTGTGATAGTTTATATATTTATTACAATAATCGGGTAAGTTGGACGGCAGTAGTATACAGAAGAATCTATTGAAAGTTCGCGTGCAATACAGGAAATATGTTGTAATGTAAAACCCAATAAATTGGAGTGTTGTAATGTATTTGCATTTATTAGCAAAACTTTAAGATATGACGAAGCCACAGCTCGAATTTTAATGAGCATAAATCTGAAGAACCGAAAGTCCCTACCGAGAATATGTTTGATGAACATATTAAGACAAATATAAAACTTAATCAGACTTGTCATATTGCGGCAAAATAAACGTTATTAGAACATATCCAACAAAATTGATATCAACATGTCAGATTTCTTTGAAAAGACAAAATATTTACTCAAATACGACTTTTTAATAAGAGATCATTGAAGACTAGTTTTTGGAATCATGAATATGACTTATACAAGACAACATTTGTTTTGTAAAACTTTGAAACAACTGTTATGGGAAAAAATGATTAGTTTAAGACTTCTGATTATGTTTTCGGTGTTACTTGGGACCGTCAACATTGCACAGGGAACCAAAAGGAAGGGGCCTGGGTGTAGCTTTCCATCCTCAATGTGCAATTTTGAAGATTCAAAAATTTATATTGACAGTACCGGCGCCGGCCACGTCCTTACGGTCATCGGGGAAGGGAAGGAATGTTGGTGTGACATCCGTTGCTACTAGACACCGTGTGTACCTCCGCATCCCCACGGTTATCACAGGAAGGAAGTTTGTTAGTGGGAGGGGATAGATAGTTACATAGATCTGGATTAACATTGGTAAGCGATGTGAGCTATGCAACCTTTGTTACATAGGTTAAAATTCCCGGTAATAAACAAACAAACAACGACCTCTAGGCTCTCTTCCTAACCCCCTTGAGCCCCCTGAAAGCCCCTGAGATTTCCAGTTACCCCCTAAGACATCTTGAAGCGCTCCTGAGGCCTCCAGGTACTCCCCTGAAACCTTCAGGGCTCTTGAAACGCCACTGAGACCCCATAGAAGGCCCCTTGAAACCCCCTGAAACGGCCCTAAGACCCTGACGTGACCGGAAGCGCCTTTTAGAGCCCCCATTGATCTCCCTGATACTTCCTGAGACGACCCTGAAACACCACAAATGTTCCTGAGACCTCCTGGTACTCCCTGAAACTCCTAGGGATCCCCTTGAAAAGCTCCTGGGATCTCATGGTACCCCATGCCTTGGCAATTGGCCTCCTGGCTGCATTTGCCATATTTCGTTTAGAAGAAAAGGGAAAGCAATGACAAGTTTTATCATTGCAGTAGAATTGGGAATTGCAATATTGAGTGTACAAAAATATATCAATGAGTTATTCTCTTGGCCAGTGGCGTAGCTGGGAATTTGTGGGCCACCATAAAATTACGGATGTA
This sequence comes from Aedes albopictus, assembly GCF_035046485.1. Classification (NCBI taxonomy): domain Eukaryota; kingdom Metazoa; phylum Arthropoda; class Insecta; order Diptera; family Culicidae; genus Aedes; species Aedes albopictus. Next base: position 480,805,962 of record NC_085137.1, on the reverse strand, counting down.
CAGTGCATATTTTACAATGATAAATCTTTGCATTTAACTCTCGAATGATCGCGCTGTTGTATTTAAAATCTCGCTTTGTAAACTCTGTATTAGTGTGTTGCTGGCAGTGGTAGACAGCTGACTGACGGAAGGGTAGAAGCATTTTATACATCCCGGAGTTTTTTTCTAAGAATTATGCCGAAAAATCCATTAACGATTTATTTAGGAATTTCACCAAGCATTATTAGATATTTCTTAAAAAATGGCTTTGTCGTTTTCCTTAAGAAATCTTTCTTGAAGAATAATTAGTCTTCAAAAATCGTTTAAGTACAAGGATGTCATTTAGTAACTTCTTCATGAATTCTTGTCTCTGAAGATGTTTCCACAAATACTTCAGAGTACTTCAAAGGATTGTTAAAAAGGCTTCACCAAGTATTTCTCGAAATATTTGTTCATGAAGTTTCATGATTCGTCTAGAAAATTATCCAAAAGTTCTTAAGAAATTCCAGAAAAAGATACTACAAACAATTCTCTAATGAATCTTTCGGAATCATATATTTTCCAAGAAATTTCAGAACTCCACCTAGTAGTCCTAGTAGTAGTAGTAGAAATTCTTCTAACATTCTTTCATGGTTTCTCTCAGGAGATTTCCAAATATTCCTTTAATGATTTTTCCACGGAAGTCAAGTATTTCTGTAAAAAATCTTCAAGGATTTCACAATTATTCCCTCACATCACTCTTTCAAATATTTATCTTGGAATTTCCTCAAGCATTCACCTTGGCGTTCCTTTGAAGATTTTTTAAAGAATTCCTTCAGAAATTCCTCCAATTGCTGCAACGATTTCTTGGAAAAATTTCTGCCAAGATTCTTCAAAGAGTTTCTCTAAGAATCCATTGAATAATAATTCAAAAACACCTCCAAGGATTGCTATATAAGTTCCTCTAAGAAAACCTATAGGAATCCCTTCGAAAATTACTTCTGGAATTTCTCCAAAGATTTTTTTATTTCAGTACAGGGTGCGGCAGGAAAAAATGCAAAAATTTCAAGGCACTATTACACCCTAAATATGCGATATATATGACTATTTTTTCATGATAGTGTATCAGTCAATGTCTATATTCTAGCACTACAAAATAAAAATGAATATATTTGATGTTTAACATGTGATAATATAAGCCTAAAAAGTGGGTATCAAAAAACTGCGCGCCCAATGGTCATAAAACAAAATGGCTAAAACAGTAAAAAATTAGCTTCATTTCGATGAAAAACCAGACCATACTGATCCAGAGCCATGTAGTTCTACATATGTACTAGATGAAATAAGTACATATATATGATGATATTGTAGAGAAATATATATTTTTTTGCTTTATGAGATATGAAATTAGGCGACCCGTGTACTTTTCTGTGGTTTAAAAAAATTGATTGTCTTCAGCTTCAGGCGCCTTCCTGTAAAGGTTAGTGACCAAAATGGGAAAATTTTTATTTCATTTTTGAGAAAACTAGCCTGTTAGAGATCATGGAACGTTGAAACATAGATTGGTTATCGTCATGTGGACGAAAATGAGGTTTGAAGTTGAAAAACACTTTCGCCTTTTTTCCTGCCGCATACTGTATACTCTAGGAGTTTCCTCAAGGTTTCCTTTGAAAATTTTTGCTAGCATTAGTCAAGGAACTCTCCTCAGTTCTTTTAAAAAACGTTTGAAAAATCATTCTAAGTTTACATGAAGCATCTCAGTCAAAAAATTCTTCAGGATTTATTGATCTTTCCTCAAGAAATTCAAAAAAAATCGTTTAAAAAATTTCTTTGAGGATTTCTGCTAGGGTCGCCGTTCCCTTAATAATCATACGATCCCAAATTCATCTCGTAAATAAAGCTATTATGGCACCGATTGGTTCATGCAGATAATACGAATTTAAAAAAATAGAAGATAAAAAAAATAAAAACAGAAAAGTAGCAAATACCCGATCTTAACAAAGATACAAATAATTTCTTCATAAGTTTCTCCAAGGATTCCTCCAGAAATTCCTCTTAAAACTGTTTGTCACTTTCTTCAGGAATTCTTTTACCTTTCACTTGTGTACTTTTTACATCAGCAGTCTTGCAAGAATTTTTACGGGAATGGATTACTTGAGTATTTATTCCAAAAAATCTTTTGAAAATTATCCAAAGATTTTTTCAGAATTCCTTCAAGGATCTTGTTAGAAACTCCTGCGAAGGTTTCATCAATGGGATAAGGCATCCTTTGTTTAAAGCAGCGTTTCTCAAACTATGGGTCGCGACCCATTGGTGGGTCGTGGGCAGATTTTTAGTGGGTCGCGAAGGTTTGGGAGATATTGAAATAAATGCCTTAATAGGTCTTAATTAACTTTAACTCTTTATTAACATCGAATCGGCAGAGTTATTTCTAGATACAATGACACATATTGCCCATTTTACTGGCACTTACCAGATTTGCTGATATGTCTGAAACATACTGGAAAATCTTGTAATTAGAAGGCACGAAATGTTGCTAATTCAGTAACAAATTTTGAAAACGACGTATAATCAATGCTACACCATTGATTACACAGCGTAACAAAAATTAACTTTTGGTCTGTCTCAAGAACAAACTTATGTGTCTCTGACAGATTTTGGGCCGCTGAATCCGAATCCGGGCTCAGATTTGCTCTAACACGTCACAATTTTGAGCTATACTTCAATTTATAGGGCAAAATATGCGATTTTGGGCTTTTTTGACTGCAAGTTATTAAGCATGGAAATATTTTTTTTAATCAATCAAAAGGTTAATTGGTCAATTAACATCTAAATTGACGACTCATGCTAAATATTTCGTTTTACCAAATCGAATTTGATAGATACAAGTCACCCTCCAAAAGTTGCATGCAAGTTTTCATACTTACATAAAATGATTAAATCTATCAAATTTGATTAGGTAAAACGAAATATTTTGCATGAGTCGTTAATTTAGATGTTAATTGACCAGTTAACCTTTTGATTGCTAAAAAAAATATTTCCATGCTTAATAACTTGCAGTCAAAAAAGCCCAAAATTGCATATTTTGCCCTATAAATAGAGCTATAGCTCAAAATTGTGACGTGTTGGAGCAAATCTGAGCCCGGATTCGCATTCAGCGGCCCAAAATCCTTCGGAGACACATAAGTTTGCTCTTGAGACAAAAAAATGTTGCGCTGTGTTATACGTCGTTTTCAAAATTTGTTACTGAATTGACAAATTGAGAGATGAAATTTGTGAAAAAAAAAATCGCGTTCTGGTGGGATTCGAACCCACGACTCCGTATTCGCTAGACCGGCGCTTTGTAGTTAGTGGGCACAAACAGGAGTGTGTTGTGGGTTGACATCTAAGCCGAAAGAGAGAAAAGTTTGTGAATTAGGAGTGTTCAGTCAGAGTGTAAGTTTGGCTTTCTATTCCGCAAAACCTTTACCTGTTCTGTGGTTTAGTTGGTTGAAGCGCCGATCTAGCGAATACGGAGTCGTGGGTGCGAATCCCACCAGAACGAGATTTTTTTTTCACAAATTTCATCTCTCAATTTGTCAATTAGCAACATTTCGTGCCTTCTAATTACAAGTTATTTCTAGATATTCGGTTTTCATTGATTCTATTCAATTTTTGCCTTTCTCGTACACCAAGGTGTACCGAAAGGCTATATGTTCACTCCAAAAACGAAAATTTGATAGAGCCCCCGGAGGGGTCAAGTATTATATACCAATCGACTCAGCTCGACGAATTGAAGTGATGTCTGTGTGTATGTATGTGTGTGTGTGTATGTGTACAAAAAGGTCACCTCACTTTTAGATAGTAAATATGAACCGATTTCAACGACCGATGGTTCATTCGACGGGGTACATTGTCCCATTGTTTCCTATTGAAAATAATTCAGATCGGTCCAGCCGTTCCGGAGTTATGGCCATTTAGGTGTTCCGGACCGGTACCCCAGGAAGGGGCCAGATATGAAAATGCAACAAACCCATGCATGCGACCCATCAAACCACGGCATTTACGATTATCTGATGAACGGGAAGTAGGAAAATAGTCTATATCTGAACCGGTAGTGTTCCGGAACCGGTTCCGGGTGTCCCGCCGGAAGTGGCCAAATAAGAAGTGAACATAACCCATGCATAATGCATGCGACACGTCAAATAGCGGCTTTTTTGATAACCAGTTGAATGGTAAGCAGGGAAATAGTTTCAGACCATGCTTGAACCGGTAGTGTTCCGGAACCGGCTCCGGATGTCCTGTCGGAAGTGGTCAATTAAAAAAGTGAACCAAACCCAGGCATGCGACACATCAAAGACCGGTTTCTTCGATAACCAGATGAACGGTAAGCAGGAAAATAGTTTCAGACCTCGTTTGAACCGGTAGTGTTCTGGAACCGGTTCCGGATGTCCTGTCGGAAGTGGCCAATTAAAAAAGTGAACCAAACCCAGGCATGCGACACATCAAAGAGCGGCTTTTTCGATAACCAGATGAACAGTAAGCAGGAAAATAGTTTCAGACCATGTTTGAACCGGTTGTGTTCCAGAACCGGTTCCGGATGTCCTGCCGGAAGTGGCCAGTTAAAAAAGTGTACCAAACCTAGGCATGCGACAAATCAAAGAGCGGCTTTTTCGATAATCAGATGAAAGGTAAGCAGGAAAATAGTTTCAGACTATATCTGAACCGGTTGTGTTCCGGAACCGGTTTCAGCTATCCCGCTGGAAGTGGTCAATTAAAAAAGTGAACCAAACCCATGCATGCGACACATCAAAGAGCGGTTTTTTTCGATAACCAGATGAACGGTAAGCAAGAAAATAGTTTCAGACCATATCTAAACTAATTGTATTCCGGAACCGGTTCCGGATGTCCTGCCGGAAGAGGCCAATTAAAAAAGTGAACCAAACCCAAGCATGTGACACATCGAAGAGCGGCTTTTTCGATAACCAGATGAACGGTAAGCAGGAAAATAGTTTCATACCGTATCTAAACCGGTTGTGTTCCGGAACCGGTTCCAGGTGTCCCAGGTGTATTTAATGACCAATTAAAAAACTAAACCAAACCCATGCATGCGAAATATCAAATCATCAAAAATGTTCGTTAACCAGATAAACGGGCAGCAAGAAAATAGTCTCTGACCACTCTTAAGATTACCGGCAGTGTTGCAGAATCAGGATTGGATCCATTGCTGAAATTACGCAGGTGAACAAAATCGAGGCAAGCGATTAATATGTGTAAAAGAACAAAATCTTGATAAAAATTTAAGCGATCCTGTCAAATTACATCATTATAGATTCTTGAGGCGTTATTATGCAGTAGGATGGATCAACGTTGTATGGAAAAATTTAAATTTCATAGCACCAATCCCCTTTTGCGTCTAAAGTTACTGCGAACACTTTTGATGCAACTGTATCTCTTTATTGTTGATATTTCTCGGTTCATAAGTTTCCAAATTCAATTAAGGCTTTGATAAAATTCTTGCTTTTCTGAATAAGGCTGACACAAATTTCGATTTTCTCTTATGGTCCCCCCTTGGAAATTTTGGTCGGAATTCAACATTTTGAAGAAGGGCAAAAATAAATAAACCAATATTTTTTTTCAATTTTAAAGTGGAATTAGAGTCTTCCAGAAATTTTTTTTATCAAAACCGATGAGTTAAGCGGTTTTGCTTAATTTTTTGAGATTTTTTTCATCAAATACATTTATTATTTATCAACTCCACCCCCCATTGACGAGTCAACGAGCACAGTGACAAAAGAAGAAAATGAGATTCATTCCGTTCAAGAGTATTCTCAGGATTCAGGAACACTTCGGCTTATGGCAGGAAAAATATGTTGAGTACATATTCGTTGAGAAAGGCACTATCACCACTAGGTGGATTAATCTGGGTTTTTTTATTACCACTCTTAGTCTGGAACTATATTGAATATTGAAAATAATGTCTGAGTTTTGAAATTGATTCTGAATTTGAGTTTTTAAACAGAAGGTTTAAGATTGGGGTTAACTTTAAGATTTTACTTGTGTTCTAGAAAATAATAAGTTCAAGTTGTTGTTAGCAGTTTGCATTTTCAGTTAGAATTAAATTCAAAAGTGCAGTTCAAATATTCAAAAAAATTTGAAATACCAAATATCAGCAAAAAATTATGAAACTCACCTTTACCGTACTTCAGTAAAGCTAAACTTTGGTAAAATTCTGCTGGATGTCGATAATCTGAACTTTTACAGAAATCAGAACAAATGAATAGTTATTTCAATAAATAGAGAAATAAAATAAGCGTTTATGAAGATATGACTTAAAATTTCAAGTGGATTCGTCTGTCCATCCAGCAGTATTATTATTCTAAAAAACTCTACTTGATCCACTCACTGTAGATATTTATAGCATTTTCAACCCAATCTTTTATTTCAAAGACTTCGTAAAAATGCATGTTTTTTGTTTATAACTAGAATGTGTAAGAGAATTACTGAAACATGGGCTGTGTTGCATGAATCTACACTCTGTTCCATAACTATAGATCCATCCAAAATTTATTTTCTATTTATTCAAAGTGCAACTGATTATTTCATGCACTACACCATAATGATTACTCATGTGCCTTACACACACTACCATGTAATTTCATTCATGCACATGATGTATACACAGATAAATGAAAAAAACTAAAGTCCCTTTGTTTCATGACTATAGATCCAATACATGTAAGTGATTCGTTGTACCTAACCAACGTGTTGTTTTAGGTGCTGTGCTTAGTTTTATTTCGGCGATTGTTACGTGTAAACTTCAATGTATAATATGCCGCATGCATAATACATATCTGAAGCTGAAATTACTTAAATTGATGGTTGATATTACTTTATCTCGATATCTCCCTGTGTTTATGCGATCTCGATGGTTTTTTTTCTAGATTTTCTTTCGATTTGTCGATATATTTTTTTACCTGGTTTCCAAGGTGCAAACTACTCTAAGAAGGTGAAGTTTTATCTGTTTAGTAAAGGTTATTCCTAGTTATAGAGGTTTGAAAATTGGTTCTTCATTTCGATCTCTTTAAAAATTACAGTTCTCTCTGCGCATCTCGATATTTAAGAGACCATCGAGATAGGGTACGGCCTTTCAAGATGCAGAGACCCAACTGTTATTTGATTAAATATTTATTTGATTGGCTTCTTAAGACATATAAGTATCTGCCGCCATTTTTTGCAGCAATGCCGTTAAAAAAAAAATTAAACGTTTCATCAAGATAATACACCTGTTCACACGGTTTAAGGAATCATGACTTAGTTTCGTGAAAAGCATATTCAGATAAAGGAATGGTCAGTTTCTTATCCTGACCAGAATTCAATTGAGAATATGTAGGGTTGATTATAAAGTAGTGTATGAATAAAATAAACCGTACGGAAGTATTCCATATCTAAATCGTGCAGTTGTTTGAACGTGGAATAAAATCCAAGCATCTGCCCATTAAGGTAAAGGTCACCAGCGTTCACTTTCCAAACAATCGTTTTGATCTAAAATTACTCGGTGCTACTCGGTGCTCAATGTAAGTGAGCAAGCAACAAGTAGCATTTTCAGATCAATTTACCTGACGGATCACCGGATTTGTGCTCCAGAAATTCAGAGAAAAATTAAAAGTAGTAATTTTAACGGCAATCTTTGTACTCTAGCAACCTCGTCCTAAAAGTTGATTTAAAATATTCTGGATACGCGGTTTGAGCTTATTGAGATCAAAAGAGAGCCTACTCGTTATTAATATGTTGAATGTATTGCGTAGCTTTAATTAACTAGAATGAATTCTCGCTTGGATCTATTGTTATGAGACAAGGGAGTTTATATAAGGTTATAATCAGATTCCGAGAACACATGTAATATCGATATTATTATTTTTCTCATATCTACTCAAGATAACGAATTAAACAAGAAAACAATATGAATCGAATTCATTCTACATATCCGATTATTCAAAAATATTGATTGGATCTATAGTTATGAGACATAGTGTAGACTGGTTAAATATATTAGAAATTTGGAAACTTATTTCAAATTATTTAGATTTTAGAAGAGTTAACTGCAGCTGAATACTTGAGCACCTTAACCTTACTAAGACATTTCCGAAAATCGCAAAAAGCATTGGTAGAGATTTTTAGGGCGAGTCTGATTTTGGGGCATACACCTAACGATTGGTGTCAAATCCGGGCTGGCTTTATTCAGAAAGCAGGAAAGAGAGATAAAACCAACCCCAAAGCATTCAGACCTTTTATCCATTCGACCTATTGACCTTGACCAAACTGAAGTATTATCGGAAGTCGGGTCAACCTAGGGTCAAATTGTTTCTAGTTTGGACCACTGTTGGACCCATAAGTATTCAGATGCCTGCTTTTTGACCAAATGTTCATTCGACCAAATGTACTATGAGCTTCTGGCAGAACTTCCGTGTTACTTGAGAACGGCACAACAGCTCTATTTCCTCATGGGCTTTAATTCTCCCTAAAGAGTTGAGAAAATCTTGGTAAACTCTTGAACTAGCAAGTAAAAAAAAAACTACAGTTGCAATCGACCGATTTGTAACAGCTGCATATCCAAAATGACGTTTCTCACTTTAGCTATAGTCATAACTAGTGCAATTGTTGGGTCCATAGGTGTCCAAACTTTTTTAAGCGCGATCCACCCAGCAGTCAAATAGATTTTTTTGTGACCCACCTATCATAAAAATGCTTAAAGTTCAACTTCAGTATAGCCTACGAGTATGGAACTCAAGATAATCTTATCAATATTTTATTAGATTTATTTTTTTATTTTTTTTGCAATTCCTTCGCTGATGATTCGCGACTGCCCTTGTTGAGTCGCGACCCACTGTTTGGGAGTCTATGGTCCAGACACATGTCTGTCTAGCAGCGAACACTTTTTCCACCTGATCAACGATTGAAAAGAAAACATTTTCAGCCGCAATCAATTTCCAAACCCCTAACGATGCAATCTTCAGCGGCGTGCAGCTCCTCAATCACACACAACTACTGGCGGAGTTTGGCGAAACATTCGATTCGATTCGTGGCGCCGGCCGCAGCTGTTAGGTTCGATTTTTCTGCAAAAGTTCAGTCACTTTCCTTTTCCGAAGCAATCGTGCAACCACCGCACCGCCAGTGCGATTCAATTTCGTGGATGATGCAGCCTATTATAAGCGGGAAGGAAAAATTCACTTTCCATCCACTACTGCACTGCACTGTCTGACGATGGTGGCAACAAACGGCTGGCTGGCTGGAGACCGGTGGTTGCCCTAAACTTGTTTCTATTTCCATTACCACAGGCCAAGATTAGGTACGATTAAAGTGGCAAGACGAGTTAGCTTTTTAATACATAATATTTAATTACGAGACGACAGATCAATGACTTCTTCTTCTTTCTCTTCTTTATGGCTCTACGTCCACACTGGGACTTGGCCTGCCTCGCTTCAACTTAGTGTTCTTTGAGCACTTCCACAGTTATTAATTGAAGCGCTTTCTTTGCCTGCCGTTGCATGAATTTGTATATTGTGAGGGCAAGTACAATGATACTCTATGCCCAGGAAGTCGAGAAAATTGTCCCGACCGGAACGGGAATCGAACCCGCCGTCTCCGGATTGGCGATCCATAGCCATAACCACTAGGCTATCTGGAGACCCCAATAGCCCAGATCAATGACATTCGGGTAATAAGTGTTGCACACCTGGATCTGGTTGTATTATTAAGATGAAGTAAGGGAAGATTATCTTAACTATTTCTGATGATGAATAGCGTACTCCATTATGACGATTTTATTTGATCGACTATAAATCAACTGTTCGGGTTGCTGTTCAGTCTAGCGGTAAATCAATACAAGTGCTATTAGTTGAATATCCGACATTTCGGCCATTCGACTCACCCTTCTTCAAGGTATTTATTAACCCTCCAACGCCCAAAAAGGAACCAATGGAGATAAAAGATTTTTTTTGAGTGGGAGGTGAATTATACCATTCATTTCACCAAACCGGTTCATTTTACCGGTTCACTTTTGAACCGGTAAAAAATATTTGTCCCGATTAGGAATCGTGCAGTTTTTATAATTTATTCTCATGGGAGATTGAACACTTGTATAAAATATGTGTTTGTGTGAACCGGTTTTCTCAACCGGTTCACTTTTGAACCGGTAAAACCAATAATTTCGTGAAACTGGTATTATGCTGATGTTCTACATATTATGATGATAAAAGAGTGGTGAATCTATTATTTGTTGAACCGGTTCGTTTAACCGATTCATTTTTGAACCGGTGAAAATAATTTAATTATCTCGCTTGGCGATAGTTGAAGTTTTATTACTTTTGATGGCTGACCTTCCAGAAAAATAATAAAATAAATGATTTGAAAAACCGGTTCGCTAAAACGGTTCATTTTTGAACCGGTAAAATCAAGAATTTCATCCCACTAGTATTATGGTGATATTTTGCGTATTACGATAATAAATGGCTGACCATTCAACAAGAAAACATGATTTTGGGAACCGGTTCATCAAAATAATAAATGATGAACCGGTAAAATAATTTTGCTGTCCCGCTTGATAACCGTTGGAGTTTCATGATTTATTTTAAGAAAAAAGATTAAACATAGGACCAAAAAAGTGATAAGGAAAACCGGTTCGCTAATCCGATAAGCTTTTGAAAAGAAAAAAAAAGTTCCACTTATGCTGTGTAAATAAAAAAAAATGAAGAATGATAGATCAACGAGCTAAATTATTCTGCAAACTGGCTGGTAATACCAATCTAGTTATGAACCGGTTAAAATATACTATTGTCTAGTATGAGAAACGATGAAGTTCTCTAATGGATTTTTTTGTAATTGTTCATGCGACAAAACTAAATGATCGGAAGAACCGGTTCGTTTGACCGATACACTTTTGAACCGACTTAAGACTATATTTTCACTTATAACTACAGTATCGGACAATAGAAATGCATAAAGGCCGTTTTCCCTTACAAACTATGTGGTCAACTGTTTTGAGGTTATGGCTTTCAGTCTTGGGAAAAAAAACTCAAAAACGGATTGTTAAGTCTTCATCCGACGTTTCGGTCACTATATTGTGCCTTTCTCAAGGATTTAACTATGCTCCGTTCTCTCGTAACATAGGCCCACAGCATAGGTCAACTTTAGATTCCACATTTTAATCTTCAAAAACTATTGAAAAATTTCGATGTTAACCATTGATGCAAAAATCACAGTTAGGTTGAATTTTGACAATTAAAATCAATACAAAAAAAAAAAACAAAAGCAAAAAATTGTTTTGTCTTATCATTATGGTGTTCTCGGCAAATTTGTTCCTTGTATGATGACGAATAAATTTGATAAAAAATAAAAGCTAAAAAAATACCATGAATCAGAAATTATGCTTATGCGGTTCGTTATAACGGATACCTACAACAGTCATTGCAAAATTATGGGTCACTCTGTAACAATAATTAGTCAGTCAGTTCGCCATGCTATTCAAATGGAACCGACCCATAATTGTGGGTGTATTTAAAATTTAATTGTTTAAATTTTTAGACTTCAGCTAGTTAAATTTTTATCCAGTTAGTCAGAACAGTAACGTACATAAAAAAAAATACGGACACGATTAATGCTTCCAGTGAGTTATTCAATCTTTGAAAGAAGCACGATACTAGACAACGAACTAACTTGCAATGCCCAGTGGCACAGCCGAAATCTTTTCCTACGGCTGCGGCCGGAATCGAAACCATGCTCCTCAGCACGATGCGACTAAAGGCTTGCTGACACTAGCCTCACGACTACGAGGCCCCGAACTTAGTTTCGAATTGGTGGGAGATTGATCGTTGAAATAAAAATAATGATGAAAACTGTCAAAGCCTTTGTCACGTGAAAGATGTTCCTTCTTCTATGAAATGAACAAAAAGTAACTGATAATGCCCATGGGTTTGCCAGTAATTCAACTATACGACTATCTGATCGATTATGTACTCGTCATAGTGTGAATTGTTGGATCAAATCAATTTGAAAAGAATCAGGACATTCTAGTTATTTATTAATGAATTACCCATGTTTACGGATATTCTGAATTCTCTGAGGACCAAACAAGTACAGTGGTCACAGGTTTATGAGTCGAAACACCCACCAAGTAAGAATTCAAATGTGCTTTTGATCGTTTTTTAAATGTTTATGAATGTTCCACCTACTCATATATAAGCCTCAGGGGTCACTAATAAATCAGACGGAACATTGTTTCCTTCCTTAGATTACTAAAATAAATGAGTTTGGAAAATATCGTAGCGCTCTAGCACAATTTTCATATATGAACTATTTTTACGGATGTTCCGGATAACCCAAAGGTAACCCGTAACGTGGGTAGATCACCTTAGAATGGTGCGTTGCGGTGTAAGATCTATCAAATCAAATTTTGATCTTGATATTTACCGTATTTATAAATATTCCAAGATCAAAGCTTGATTAACTATTTTTTGTGTTTTGTAGTTTATTTTGTTTTAGTGTACTGCTAATTAATATTTTATTTCAGCAGGATTCAGGTAAATTTATCGTATGATATAAATCATATTACAAAAATATGTAACTGTGGCGAGCGTATCACTAATATGTAGCTTATTTGACGTACGATGTTAATATTATTTTACATTTCAGATTACCAACCGAAGAATCTAGTAATTCAACCAAATACCATCAAGATGACGAGAAAAACAGGATGAATTGGCAGACAACTGATTCGAAGCAGTCTAACAATGGTGTGCCTGAACGGTGACCAAGCGTATCCTTTGGAGTTTACCCTTTCACTAACAACACCCAAATTCCCGTGACATTCAGGCCTGAGAGATCGTAGAGTTGTCTACATTTTTCATAGGTGTCCAAAACTAACCATCCTTTCCCATTCCTCAGCAGTCGCAAGGACGTGGCCAGGATAGTGCTCGATAATAGGAGGATTGCGTCAGTCTTGTCTAAGAGTCAGAGATTAGTCCCAAATCTTTGTGCTTTGGTTCGGTCGGGAAGGGGGCAACCCTCATAACAGCGGTCTAGGACTGTAACACCTACGAATTTGTGCGACTCGCTTAATGCTAATGCTAATGCTTATGTTCCGGATAACCCAAAGGTCCATCCAGTGGCCACTTTGATTTACAAAATTCTCACAAAAGTGATTTTATTCTTAGATTATTGAAACAAATATGTTTGGAAAAAGTCGCGACGCTCTAGGACAATTTTCATGAATTGACCACTTCTACGGATGTTTCAGATACCCCAAGGGTCCATCAAATGGGTCCTCTGACTTATTAAGCCATCACAGTCATAATTTCATCCATAGGACTTTCATACAAAAAAGCGTTACGGAGGGGGTAGGGGGTCTTCAAAACCAGCAAAAATCGTGCCACTCTAGCATATTTTTTTTTATGAATTGACCACTTTTACGAATTTTCTAGATAAACCGATGGTTCAACCAGTGGTCTTTTCGATTTATAAATCAGAAGTAATATTGATTTCAATCTTAAATTGCTGAAACAGATGAGTTCGGTAAAAAAATCGCGACAATCTAGCACAATTTCAATCTAGCACAGTTTTCATGAATCGTCCACTTTTACGGATGTTTCGGATACCCAAAAGGCCCATCCAGTGGTCACTCTGAGTTACTAACTAATCGCAATATTCTTAGATTGCTGGAACAAATGACTTTGGAAAAAAAAACTGCAACGACCTAGCACAATTTTTATGAGTTGACCCTTTTACGGATGTTTCAGATAACCCGAAGGTCCATCCAGTGGCCACTCCGTATTTTGAATCAGTCATTATATAGATTTCAACTTTTGGTTGCTAAAACAAACGAGCTTGGAAAACACTGCGACACTGTAGCACAATTTTAATGGTTTGGCCATTTTTACGGATGTTCCGGGTATCCCGAAGGCCAATTCAGTGGCCACACAGGCTTACAAACCAGTCGCAAACATGATTTCATCCTTAGGTTACACAGCGCAACAAAAATTAACTATTGGTCTGTCTCAAGAGCAAACTTATGTGTCTCCGACAGATTTTGGGCCACTGAATCCGAATCTGAGCTCAGATTTGCTCCAGCACGTCACAATTTTGAGCTACACCTCAATTAATAGGGCAAAATATGCGATTTTCGGCTTTTTTGATTGCATGCCATTAGGCATGGAAATATATTTTTTAAGCTATCAAAGGGAAAAAAGGTCAATTAACATCTAAATTAACGACTGATGCAAAATATTTCGTTTTACCGAATCAAATTTGATAGATTTAAGCATTTTATGTTAATAAGTAAACTTGCATGCAATTTTTGGAGGATGACTTGTATGGGAAATATTGTACCTAACATAAATCACTTAAAAGTATAATATTTGATTTGGTAAAACGAAATATTTTGCATAAGACCGTTCGCAATGCTGTTTTATTTTGTATGGCGAGTTTTAAAATTTTTAAAACTCGCCATACAAAATAAAACAGCATTGCGAACGGCCTAAGTCGTTAATTTAGATGTTAATTTACCATTTTACCCTTTGATTGCTTTAAAAAAAAATATTTCCATGCTTAATGGCATGCAATCAAAAAAGCCCAAAATCGCATATTTTGCCTTATAAATTGAGGTATAGCTCAAAATTGTGACGTGCTGGAGCAAATCTGAGCTCAGATTCGGATTCAGCGGCCCAAAATCTGTCGGAGACACATAAGTTTGTTCTTGAGACAAAAAAATGTTGCGCTGTGTTATTGAAACAAATCAGTTTAGAAAAAATCGTGACGCTCTATTACATTTTTTGTCAATTGACCACTTTTACGGATGTTCCGGATCTTCCGGCGGGTATCATATTGGCCATGTTACTGACTATGCTGATCCATGGTGTATTCTTGCACTGACCTAGCTTATTAGCAACGAAATAAAATTGTTTTGGCTTTTTTGCACTTAACAATTGAATATAATCACTGCTGTTTGACTGAAAACACGTTAGGTACTATTTGGGGGCTCCTGGAATCGGTTCCAGGTACCAGAACCATAGCGGCAGTGGCCATTTATGATTTTTCTATACATCCTATATTCAATATGCATCGCTTCCTGCAGTCAATATTTTGAAACAGTTTAAATATTTTGCTCAGTAAATTTAATTAACGAAAATTTTCCAAAACTGATAAAATCGGATTATTGAGAACATACTGTAAAAAACTTTCAACTACACCAGATAAACTTGAAGCACATCTAAAGTCAATATAAATGACGCTTAGTTTGAATCATAATGTTATTTCGTCTTTGTGTTATGAAAGGTTATAGAAAATTGCCTTATTCTGCTTCTAGTCGATTCCCGGTGGCCACTCCGGATTGACCTGGACCACTTCTGCCAAAAATCAAAATAGACTAGTATAGCTTCATTTAAAACCAGTTGCAAAAGATTTGATCAAGGATTTGAATTTTAACAATCAAAACAAATCAGGTGTCACCTAGAGGTGACACTGGGCGTTGGAGAGTTAATTTATTTATAGAACATAAAAACTAACTGTTATCTACTGTTATAATTATAAAGGTGTACTGTCCAGGTAAAGAACCTAAAAAATATATGACAACTCAGCGCAAAGCTTTTAGTAGCATACGAATACGAGGGGCGATGCAAGTTTATGAGATTTTTTTTCTGGCCAAAGTCTACGCTCCATACAAATTTCGAAAATTTTGTACGAACAAAAGTCTACGAGGGGGGAGGGGGTGGCCTGATATGACCGAAAAAAAATCTACGTGCCCACCCTCATGGTGGTCCAATTGGTTCACCATAATAATGCGATCGTTTTGGAACACTCGAATACTAAATATGGACCATCCTACTATCCATTTTGGGCCACCGAAAGGCTGTTTTTGGGCCACTTTAATGTAGATTTTTGATGGAAGTTCAACTCTAGTTGAAACGACATCAATCAAAATAAAGCAATTATGGGGCGGATTTGGCGTTGATGGTTAAAACACTTGACTATCACGCCGAGGACCTGGGATCGAATCCCAGTAAAGCCTGGGGTTCCAAGGGGGTCTAGAAATCTCGATAAATACAGATAAAAAAAAGCAATTTTATCTTTTTCTGAAACAAATATATGCACTCCAAAATGCACTGATGGGGTAAAATGGCCCAACTTATAAAATCAGTTTAAAATGTGATTTGATCATTACTAAAGGTGAATGGTGCCAAGATATGTTTGCATAAAACATCCTTCTGGATATCAAGGCAGGCAAACGCATGGAAAATCTTTTGATTTCCCAATGGAAATTAGCAACTTCCGGTTTTTCTTGCTTGCAATCAAAGTTTTATGTTGATTTTGTTATTAGTCGCAGTTTCCAAAGAGATCAAGAAACACATGGAGGCGCATGACCGTTGATGCCAACGCTATCCATGTTAGGGATCATTCAAATATGATGACCATCGATTAGGGGGGAGGGGGTCTGTAAATCGGAGAAGTAAACTGAACAAGCAATAATGCTCTACAAAG
The DNA here is from genome assembly GCF_035046485.1 of Aedes albopictus. Taxonomy (NCBI): domain Eukaryota; kingdom Metazoa; phylum Arthropoda; class Insecta; order Diptera; family Culicidae; genus Aedes; species Aedes albopictus. Next base: position 480,789,495 of record NC_085137.1, on the reverse strand, counting down.
CACTACGATCCCCAGTGAAATGTTTGGGTTGGGAATTACTACTATGGACATGTAATAGAATACTTCCCCATAGGAACTAATGTTAAATTAACCACCACGATTTTTAGCGGGTTTCCGAGACGTCTCATAGGCATCTTCAGGAGTTTCAGGAGCGTTACATGTGATTCGGGGCGGTTTTAGGGGGGTTTGGAAGCATTTCAGGAACTTTCAGAGGATTTTCGGCGGCTTTCTGAAACGCTACAGAGACGCTACTTAGAATTTTTCGAGGTTTTCGGTGATATTCAAGTGCGTTACATGGGATCTTAAGGGGGCTTTGGGGGGATTACGGAGGCTTTTGAAGAAGCCTATCGGGATTTTCGGCGGATTTCAGAGACGTTATAGAGGCATTGCAGATGCGTTTTTGGGGGTTTTAGAGGGTCTCAGGTGTGTTACAGGGGGTCCGACAGGATTTCAGCAAGATTGAAACGCCCCTAAAATCCCATCTGAAACATCCTGAATCCCTCCGAATCCCCCTGAAAGTACCTGAAATGCACCAGAAACTTCCTGAAACGTCCTGTAACCCTTTGAAACGCTTTTGAAACACATTGAACCGCTCCTAAAAGTCCCCGCGAAACATCTTGTTGCCCACAGGAACACCTGATACCTCCTTAAACGCCTCTAAAACCTCCCTCAAACGCCCCGCATTTCCTTGAAGCTATAGCTGAATATATTCAGAAACGCCCCTAAAAGCCCCCTGAAACATCCGGGAACCCCCTGAAATCTATATTTTTTTATTTTTAAAAGTTTTTCACCATCTTAGGGTTTGTGGTAAATTTGGAGGCTTTCAACAGAAAAAAAATAAAACAAAATCAATGTTCAAGGTTTTTGGATAAACAAAATTATATGACATTGATGTAGATAAGCCGTGAATGTTACCTACAGTGTACAGGGGATACTCAAAATAACTGGGATAGGTAAAATTTTCACTTTTCTAAAAATGTTCAACTCGCTGTAACTTTTCGAAAAATGCATCAAATATTCTCAAATTTTTACTGTAAGTTCATCAACTTGTTGTGTATCAGTGGCCAAAATTTGGAAAAGATAGAGCCATTCTACACGAAGTTATAAAGATTCTAGAAAAAAGGTATAATTTACCGATAGCCAACTTTGAGCTGTTATATCTCCGGATTCAATGAACCGAATGCAATGAAATTTTGATCATTTATGACTTATATAATGAGCTAATAAAAACATTTGACTAAACTTAAAATTCTTTACACGAAAGTAAATTATTACGATTGGATTATTTTTCTAATATACCACCAATTTATCCAAAACTTCATCATCGTTTCAAAATTCGAGATAATAATTATAGTTCATTTAAATTCCCTCTAATTGACTTCAATATGAATATGTTTTGAAAGGAAGTAACAAAATACTCGGCATTAAATTGAAAAAGTAATGAGATGCATATGAAAAATAGATAAATTTACTAAAAAACATACTTTTATTCTAACCGCCATAACTTTTTTTCTTATTCATAATTTTAAATTGAGTAAACTGTTTTTCAAAGTTCATTATATGAGTCATAAATGATCAAAATTTCATTGCATTCGGTTCATTGAATCCGGAGATATAACAGCTCAAAGTTGGCTATCGAATAATTATACTTTTTTCTAGAATCTTTATAACTTTGTGTAGAATGGTCCGACCTTTTCCAAATTTTGACCACTGATACACAACTAGTTGATGAATTTACAGTAAAAAATTTGAAAATACTTGATGCCCTTTTCGAAAAGTTACAGCGAGTTGAACATTTTTTAAAAAGTGAAAATTTTACCTGTCCCAGTTATTTTGAGTATCCCCTGTATTTTTTTTCTAACAGTCTTTTAAATATCTTAAAACATCTGCGAAGGCATCATTTCAATTCATACCTTTAACCTTTATCGAGTTGTTTTTCTTTTAGTTTTTTGAATACGAAAATTGCATTTTCTTCATATGCCCTTTTTCTAAATTTAGATAAAGAAAATTGCAAAACATAGACCAACATGTAAAAACGGCGTAACAACCATTGCAAAATTCTGCTTCTCCCGTCCTTCATTCGCGTATCTCCAATTGTTTTGTTTTTTAGTTTTGAAAAATTTAATTATTTTTTGATTTATACACTGAAAGACGGCTTGCGGTAAAGACCAACATAAAACTGTTTTTAAATTTACCACGGCAAAACGTGATTATCGACCAGCAAATGCTTCTTGTGTGCGTTTTGTTTCCTTCCATTTCAGCCGGTTCGATAGCTGAGTAGTAGCGTGCGAGCCTGGTGATCTCAAGGTTTTTGGATCGAGTGCGGTTGCCAACGGAAACATTTTTAATTGCAAATTGGGTCCGATAACATTAACCTGTTGAATTGAATCGAAACTCAGTCTGCACAAATTTAGTGGCGTTGTGTATTTATCAAATTGACCCTCAGAGTAGTAATTTCAACCGCGAGCCGTCTTTCAGTGTACGAAAGAGCACCTTTTTCTGAGCCACTATGATTTTCCGCCCTTTTCACATGTTGGTCTAGAAATGGCTTATACATGAGCAAAATTTCATTTGAATTGAAAAGGGGGCTACACGATTCCTGCGTTGAGCTGGAAATGCTCTGCATATTTTTAAAGTATACACAGCATACTGTAACTTACAGCCTGTAAGCGTGAAACTTCACCACGCCTTTAGTTATACAACATGCATGCCTTGCACGGAGCCAGAAATAAACCCAAGTATAGCTTCATTTCACGTAGGTACCTAGGTATACCTGTTTTCTGTGCGATACGAATTTGGCAAAAGTCTGATCCCGTCATTTCTTACCATCTCATCGCAACTTTGTTTATACTCTGCATTGACTTAAAAAAAAACACCTAGTAGGTTGAAAACGACTAAAACTTGTATAAGCTCCGTTGCAGAAAGGTCGCCTAACTCTAACCTGGACTCTAACAACTGTGTGTTTGATATAAATTCACTTCAACGCACTATGGGGCAGCTCCATATAAACAGGTGACCAAATATATGTTAATTTTATAATGTCTTGCTCCTATCAGGCTTGACAGAAACTCCCTCGCGAGAAAATGAGGAAGCGATTTTGGCGATTTTCTGAGGAGTGAAAATAAAACTCAGAAATCACAACGCAAATCCTCAACAGCACCGAGCGCGAGCTTGCCGCGCAGCGAGGAGTTCGTCCAACACTCATAATTTCTTGTTGTGTTTCTCACGTCCACTCACACTCAAAAAGCTCTCGCGAGTTCCACTCCCATACAAAGAAAGACTCTCGAGGCGAAAATCGCACTCAAAAACCCGAAATAATCATCGGCTCTTTTTTCGTTCCCCTCTTCCTCGCTCAGTTTTTATTGCCTCTCTGTTTGGGGTGCGTTCGCTCCCTCGCGACGAGGCAAAAGCAAAACACCGCTCTAGAGCATGTTGCAAAACTCTTTTGATTTCGAGGAGGATTATCAAGCCTGGCTCCTATTCGTAGGGCTTATGCCTTAAATACATGAAAAACACACCATGAACACTTTTAAGGTCTCCAAACTCCTTGGAATTCAGTCCTACTATATCTACAAAAGTTGTATCGATATATGTTCTTCCCAAGACCGACACGTGATAATCACCTTAATGTGTCGAAGACAAAGTACATGATGGAAAAGGGCTCCAGGGAGGAATCACCGCGCCCGACACCCCGAATTTATATCGACGGTGATGAAATCAAGGCAGTTGAAGAATTCGTGTACTTTGGGTTCACTGGTGACCGCCGACAACGAGAAATTCAGACACGCATTGTGGTAGGAAAGCGAGCTTGCTTTGGGCTCCACAGAATTCTTCGATCGAATAAAGTTCGCTTTCACACGAAGTTAACTATCTACAAAACGCTCGTTAAACCGGCATGGACCCTACGTGCAGAGTACCAACGCGCCCTTGGAGTTTTCGAACGGAAGGTGCTGCGTATTTCCAAAATCGGTTGTAGAGTATGAATCAAGGTATCTCCTAATTTTTTTCCAGATGGAAAATGTTTTTCGTTTTTGAAGAAACCATTTTTAAACAAAATTTCACAAAAAAAAATGGTTTCTGCAAAAACGAAAAATGTTTTCCACCTGTGCACGAAAACCGGTTTTGAAAATATTGCTAGTTATTTTATAAAAAATCAAAAACCAAAAAAAAATGAGGAAATGCTTACAGTTTCGCCTAAAGGAATTGGGTTTTAAAATTAAGAAAAAATCAATGATTTCTTATTTTTAAACGAAAGAGCACCTTTGTTTCTGAGATGAACCAGCCTCGGGCTGAAAATCTCATAAATAAAGACACAAAAAAAAGAAAGTGCACCTTTTTCTGAGCAGCTATGATTTTTTTTCAGACTTTTAGAACTTTATTTTGGTACCTAAAATCAATTTCAAAGAGATTTTTTGAAATCACCTTTTGACAGCTGGGCAACTGCTTGACAGCTCTGCTCAGTACAAAATGCGACGAGGGGTGGTTCGATAAATCGCTCCCATACAAATTTCAAATTGATTTTTAAATAGGTTCCCGGGCACCAAAATTGATGAAAATTTGGATTTCGGCTCGGTTTGGCATGCAGATTCAGAATATGGAATTATCTCAACACCACTAAAGAAGCCAACTACGGCAAAATTCCTCCCAAAATTACTCAAGGAACTCCTTCAGGAATTACTGAAGGAACTCTGTCAGGAGTTCCTTGATAAATTCTTCCTGGAATTCCACCAGGAAGTTCTTCAGGAATAAGAGGAATTATTTCTCTAATAATATCTTCAGGAATTCCCCCCAAGAATTCCTCCAGGAATTTCACCAATTCAAGGAAACCTTCAGAAATTTTTCAAGAAAATACTCCTGCACTCTTACAAAAAATCATGTAAATTTAAGTTCACTTGGATGCACATAAAAGGAGCGGCTCGTTTGACACAAATTTACGTCTTCTATCACAATAAAGTCAAGCTAGCAATCGCTAGAGCCGAAGCGAGAGATAAAACATATGTAAGTAAAATAATGAACTGGATTCGAACTCGGGTCCGTTGATTCAGAGGCACGTACTATGCCTCTCGACTGTATCACCGACTTGACAAACGATAAATGTAAAACTGCTTCTACCTATTTGGTCAGATAGGTTTGTTGACATCTTGTGCAACCAACTCGAACTTACATGATGGATGTAAAATTGAGTCAAATTTGCCATTTAGTCATGAAATGTTTACGTACGTTAATGGTTTACGTCACGTGTAAATTTCTAATTTTTTAAGAGTGTGGGACAACTCCAGGCACTCCTCCGTGGAACTGCTCCGAGACTTCTTCAGAAATTTCTCCAAAAATTCCTCCAGGATTTTTTCCAAGAATTTCTTCATTTATTCCTAAAAAAACTTCTGCTAAGAATTTCTCCAAGAATCCGTCCAGGAATTCCTCCAGAAATTCTTTCAGGAATCCCGACAGTAGCTCTGTTAAGAATATCTCTAAAACCTGCTCCAATGCTTCTGTCAAAAATTCCTCCAAGAATCCCTCCAGGAATTTGGGCAGGGAATACCTCTAGGGATTTTTCAATAAATACCTTCAGGAATTCTTCCAGAAAATCCTTGAGAAAATTGACCCAGAAATGCCCACAGGAAATTCCCCAGGGATTCCATCAGGAAATCATCCAAGAACTCCTCCAGGAATTCCTCCAACAATCCAGAATTCCTGCCAGAATTACTTCCATGAATTACTTCAGGAATACCTTCAAGACTTCTTTCAAGAAATCCACCAAGATTTTCTCTGGGAATTTCTTCAGGAATTCCTTGAAAATTTCTTTCTGGAATTCCTCCAAGAATTCCTACAATAATTCTACCAGGAATTTGTCCAAGAATTTCTTGAAGAAATTTCTGTATAAATCCTGCAGGAATTCCTGGAGTGCTTTCTGGAAGAATTCATGTGGTGTGAAGGAATTTTAAAAGAACATCCTGGGGGAATTCTTAGATGAATTCCTGAAGGATTTACTTGAAGAAGTCCTGAAGGAACTCCTGGAGAAATTTTCGGAGTTATTTCTTTATACATAATTTTTATCTCTTGGAGTAATTTCTGAAATATTCCTTGTAGGAATTCCTGCAGTACTTCCTGGAATAAATCTTGGAGGAAATCCTGGAGAAAACTTTGGAGTGTTTTCTGGAGGAATTCCCGAAATATTTCTTGTAGGAATTCTTGGAGTATTTCCCGGATTAATTCCTAGAGGAATTCCTGTAGTAATTCCAGAAGGAATCCGTAGAGTAATTCCTGGAGGAATTCGTAGAGTAATTCCTGGAGGATTTCCTGCAGGAATTTCTGGAGTACTTGATGGACGAATTTCTGGAATATATCCTGGAGGTATTCCTGGGCGGATTCTTGAAGAAATTCTTAGCAGAAGTTTTGGAGGAATACCTGGAGACATTTGATGGAGGATTTTATGGAGAAATTCTTGGAGAAGTTCCTGATGGGATTCTTGGAGGAATTCTAGGAAGAAGTCTCGGAGCAGTTCCTGGAGAGTTTTCTAAAAAAAAATCTCGGAGAAATCCCTGGGATTGAAAAAATCCTTGGATATATTCCTGGCGAAAAACCTGAAGGGATTCTTGGCAGTAGTTTTAAAGGGACCCCTGGTGAAATTCTTGGGGAAGGCCCTGTAGGATTTTTTAGAGGAATTCCTTGAGGGATTCTTGAAATAATTCTAGCCAGATGTCTTGGAGGAATTCCTGGATAAATTCTTGGAGATAGTCCTTGGGAAATTCTTGGAGGACTTCGTGGTGGAGTTCCAAGAAGAATTTTTTCCAGGAATACCTGAAAGAGTTCCTGGAGGAATTGCTGGAGTAATTCCCGAAGGAGTTTCTTGAGGAATTTCGGGAGGATTTTTTTTTGCGTAATTCCTCAACAGTTTTCGGAGGTATTTCTGAGGAAATCCCTGAAGGAATTTTCGGACGATTTCTTAGTGCTATGTGAGGACTTTTTTTTGAGGATTTACTAAAGGTTTCCTGAAGGAGCCTAGGGATGTTCATGGAAGAATTTGTGGAGGAATTTTTGAAAAACTTTCCAAAAAAATCCCTGGAAGAATTCTACGAAGAATTCCTGCAAAAGTTCCTGGAGGATTTCCTGAAGTAATTTCTGTTGGAATTCCTTGAAAAAAATTATTCACGAAATTCTGGAGGAATTTCTGGAGAAATGCCTGAAAATAATCTCGGATAAACCCCTGGAGGAATTTTTGGAAGAGTTTTTGGACGATTTCTCGGAGGTTTCGGAAGAAATTCTTTGAGGGTTTTCTAGAGAAATCCCTTGAGCGCTTCTTAAAAAAACCATAGTGGAATTCTTGGAGGAATTTCTGGAGGAATGTTTGGAGAATTTCTAAGCAGAAGTCTATGAGGAATTCCTGGAGAAATTAATGGAGGAATAACTAAAGGGATTCTTTGAGGAAATCTTGGCAGAATTTTTTAGAGTAATATCTGGAGAAATTCTTGAAGAAATTCCTGCTGGAGTTGTTGAAGAAAGTTCCTGGAGGGGTTGTTGTAGGAATTTCTGGTAGAATACTTGGAGGAACTCCTGGAAGAATTTCGAGGAATTTCTTGAAAAATTCTTGGAAGAATTCTTCCAGGTTTTCGTGGAGGAATACCTGGAAAAATTATTTGAAGAATTCTTGGCGAAAGTCTTGGAAGAATTCCTGAAGGATCTTTTGGAGGAGCTACACCGATAAAGTAAAGAGATTCAGTAGAGCTTGTGGAGCTTGAAGGTCTTTATTCCAGAATAATTAAAATGAACTAGATCACCAAGTGAATGTTGCTAAGTTATCAGAATTGCACTCCGAGTCTCTAAGAGTAGCACAGATTATATTCCACGAGCATTCGCTACAATAAATATATCATAAGATTTACGGAGGATATTGCGACCCATACTTCAAAATACATTGGGTCTATTTGAATACCAGTGGACACCCAAATTGCAACACATAGAGATACTCGCAATATTATGAGGTGCAACAGACACAATCGTGAAAGAATTATGTCTATAGAATGAGCAGAAACAAGAGTAGAGCCTGTAGAACTTGAAGGTCCTAATTGCAAAATAGTTTGGTAAGCCTGGAATACCCCATAAATGTACCAAAAGCATTATAGTTGTGCACTGAGGCTCCATCAGTAGTATAGACTACATCCCACGAATATTTTTTACAATTAAAGCATGATACAGTATATCGAGTAAAGTGGGGCAAAAGTTCGAGTAGGGCAAGAGTTTCTTTTGAAGTTTTTGAGCGCAATTCAAATTATTTCTTTCGGGTGTCAAGGTTGTTCGAAACCTTTTTGAAAAAAAATCTTCCACTCCAAAAATTATGAAAATTGATCAATGTTTCGAAAAGTTATGGCAAATTGTTGATTTTTGATCAAAAAAATGTAATTTGCGATGGTCCTTCCAATGCATGGATTGGAATTGTAATGCAGTTGAACTCGGTCCTTTATTTTGGGGCGTAACTAGGTATATTCTGAAGATGCTTTAGCATGCATAACTTTTTGCAAAAAAGATTTGGAAATCATATTTTACCCATAGTGGGGCAAAAGTTCGAGTCATATGGCAACTTCAGGTAAAAACCTAAAATTGTGTAAAATGTACATATTATCTCTATAAATGATGTAATTAGTGAGAAAATACGATCAAAGTTGAAAAACAATGTTATTTTATCTAAATTTGGCGGAAAACTACTAATTTTTGGTGTAGTAAATTTAACCCTGATTTGGGTAAAATCCAGATCGAACTTTAAAGTGTATTCCAGTTCCAACATCAAATATCAATTGGTTTCAATTGTTTCTATTACCAAAGTGTCAAAATAGTGTGCTACGGTTAGCGAAATCCCACAAACACTAGATTCGAACTTTTGCCCCAGCGGTGGGGCAAGAGTTCGAAAAAGACGCACACATACAAAAGGTGTTGTAACTCAAAATTGAAAAGACATTTGGCGTAACTTTTTTCAGCAAAAAATTAGCTCATAGATGGTAGAATAACCACACGGTATTCATTTATTTTTATTTGCTTCGACTTTTTCAAAAAATTTGAATTTTCAACTAGGGTCGAGCTTTTGCCCCACTTTACTCTAGATATCGTAACCCAAACTTCAAAGTATTTTGGAGGCCATTATTATTTCACGGAATGTTCAACTACCACAATATCGAGTTGCTCGTAGCATTGCGAGGTCTAATGGACATCAACGTGACTAAATTTCATGTACAGAGTGAACACAAATGATGGTAGATGTTGTAGATCTTTAGAAAATGAATTCCAGAGTAATTTGGATGACCTAGATCACCCAATTCATGTACCATGAATATTCTAGGAGTGATTTGAGGCTTTCTTTCGTGCATAAAATTTGGTATAGGATGTTGGATTTGTCGCACAAACTTCGGAGTACTTTGGAGGCCTTAGAATAGCTCTGGGATCAAAACTTCAACAGACTATGATGGGTAGTAATACACTGCATGTCAAGGATCAACGAAAACTATTGATACTTTCTAGGTTTAATCACCGCATGACTTTATCATAATTGAATTTTATTGGCTTTTCTCGGTGAACTTAATACTACTCAAAGAAGGAGGGAGTAACGAAAGTAATGAAAGAAACGGTGATTAAACCTAGAAAGTAAAATCCAGTTGGCAAGAAAGAATGAAACTCGGTTCGAATAAGATCATTTGGACACAATAGGAGCATACGAGATGAAAGCGCGAAAATCAAATAAGTAACGTTCGCTCGATATGAATCTCTGAACAAGTGTCACAGATCGATAGAACCGAAAGCAAAGCCGAACAACATTTAACAGATCACAACCACGATCTTTTTGCCTGTCTAGGGCTAGTAGTCATCATCAAACTACTAGTACCTAGCCGTTCAACACGAGAACGTTAGGCAAAGGGGTCGTCGTTGTGATTGTGTTGTTCAATTATGGCCCTCTGTTAATTTTCAACTTCTATTCAATTTCTCTCGTCGCACACTTGCGATTCTATCCACCGTTTCTTTCATTACTTTCGTTACTCCCTCCTTCTTTGAGTAGTATTAAGTTCACCGAGAAAAGCCAATAAAATTCAATTATGAAAACTATTGATGCTTGGCAAAAAGATGAAATTTGAGTATAATCATGTAGAATTTATAAAAAATACAAAGAGCCACGTATTTTCGACTATCACAAAAAGGGGGAAGGGAGCAAAGGGGGGAGGTACCACGCATTTCTTAGCACAACTACTCCCCTTGACTATAAAAAAAAATCCAGGGTAAAATGTTGAAAAACAAAGAAGATATTGCATTTCTGCCAAAAATAGATCGTCCGGGTGTTTACGGGTTAATAGAGTTAATAAACTATAGAGGACGAATGTCGCTGGCTGAATTATAGCTGTATTAAATATTAAAGATTCCAAACTACCAAAATGATTAAAACTCAAATGATTGATTGAAACCAGTGTTCTGCTTAGTCAAACGATGCTTCTAATCTCAATCTGTATTCCATTGATCCAAAAAGAAATTGATCACGTATTTCAACACAGCTTTAAACAATCCGCTCCAAAAACCACGTTTGTTTCGTCCACCAGTTTCCAAGTTGGCAACGTACTGCCGGACGCGTTCCAACAGCTCACTATCTTCCGATACTTGTCCAGTGGTTCGGTACATCTCCAAAACAGCGGTGATGTCCCGTTGTAAATCATCCGGAACGTACTGCAGCGACCACTCGAGAATGTGATAATTGATACGTTCTTTCAGATCGTCCGACAAGGTTCCATCATCGCTGGTTTCCAGCTCGTTGGCCACTTCCTGGCGTATCGGTTCCGGCACAGAAGCTGCGACTAATTCTTCGAGCACTTCGAGGGATCCGTCCGGTTGCGGTTGACTCGTTGCGGCGTAGATGTCTTTCAGAAAGTCGGCGCTCTGTTGGCGTATGACTATGTCTACATCTCCGATGTTGGTGTCAGGGGAGACATCTGGGTTCGGTGCAGCAGCTACGGCAAGGACTAAAGCCATAGAGGCTACAATTGCTCCGTACAGTTTCATACTGTTTTGGAACATTGTTCCAAATGTATACTAATTGGGTCAGTACGTCTGCGCGATTTTATATAGTGCAAGTGCTTGATAAAACTACGTTTCAAGTGACGAAACGTAACATTTATCGAATACTTAAGATAAATACAAAATTGTACCGCAGAAAGTACCGGTTGAAATGATAATATTTGAAGAAATTCATGCAAACAAACCAGTTCAAGTGGACTCTGTGTAGAGCAGACTACACAGTTGTAAAATAGTTCTCTGTGGACTGCAAATACCCAGATGTGAATGAAAACTGTGGCTTCGTGGTCGTGCGGCTAGAGTTATGTCACCAATCATTTAGTCGCATTGTGCTGAGGAGCGCGGCTTCGATTCCCCCCGTAGCTGTCAGGAAATGTTTTCGGCTGTGCCACTGGACGTTGCATGCTAGTCCGTTGTCTAGTGTCGTGCTTGCTTCAAAGAGCGAATAGCTCCCTGGAAGCATTGAACGTGTCTGTGTTTTTTATACTTTAACGCACTTGCGGCTGATAACCGTTAACGAGGACTGTTCTAAAAAATAAGTATTTTATATGTCTTCTTCTTCTTTATGGCGCAGGGTTCGAACTGAGCCAAAGTCTGTTTGCAGGTTAGTATTCTATGTGCACTTTCCCAATTATTAACTTAGAGATTCTTCTGCTAATAACCATTCTGCATGTGTGTATATTGTGTAGCTGGCTCGAAGACATTCTATGCTCAAGAAATTCATGCAAATTACCTGTACGTGAAATTCCTGGAATGACCGGAAATCGAAACCGTCACCCTCATCATGGCCAGGTCATGCTGCATACCCCCATTCTTGGTTTGGTTTACCTAAAAAGATTCACTGACACGTTTAGTACTTCCAGTGAGCTATTCGCTCTTTGAAGGAAGCACGACACTAGACAACGGACTAGCATGCAACGCCCAGTGGCCCATCCGAAAACTTTTCCTGACAGCTGCGGCGGGAATCGAACCCGCGCTCCTAGCACGATGCGACTAAATGCTTGATGACACTAGCCGCACGACCACGAAGCCACTCATAGAATGTCTTCTCAATATCTCGGCGTCTGGTTCGACTCCAAACGCACCTGGGGGAAGCACATTGTGTTTCTGATACAAAAATGCCAAAAGCGAATCAATTTTATGCGAACTGTTACCGGAACATGGTGGGGAACGCATCCGGAAGATCTGATCAGGCTGTACCAAACAACCATTCTGTCGGTTTTAGAATACGGTAGTTTTTGTTTTTAATCCGCGGCGAAAACACACTTGCTGAAGCTTCAACGAGTTCAGTACCGTTGCCTTCGTATCGCGTTAGGTTGCATGAACTCGACTCACACAATGAGTTTAGAGGTACTTGCTGGTGTACAGCCTCTGACAGACCACTTTGCGGAGCTGACGTTCCGGTTCCTCATCCGATGCGAGGTTGTGAATCCATTGGTCATATAAAATTTCGAAAAGCTGCTCGAACAGAACCCTCAAACTCCTTTTATGAGTGTGTACTACTGGTACATGACGCTGGAGGTGAGCCCATCTCCGGCTAATACCAATTGTGACAACTTCTCAGACTTCGACAGTTCCTCTGTGGATTTTGCTCTGTCCATGAAGGATGAGGTCCATGGGATACCAGAATCTTTTCGTTCCATGTGTATTACGCAAATCTTTGCAAGTAAGTTCGGGCATACCCGGGTAGAGCGAAATGGCAAATGAAGGGCAAATTTTACCATTAAAATAGAATGTTTGAATGGCAAAATTTGCTATCAGTTTGTTTGAAATAAGAGTTAAAATAACAAAAATAATAACTGAATTTCTATGGCATAACAACTAAAGAATAAGAGATTTTGCCATTGTAATAACAAAATGATAGCAAAACGAATGTCAAAATAATAACATATTTTAATATGATGGTAAATTTTGTTATTGTTTTGATATTGTGGCAGGAAGGTATGATAGTAACATTTGTTATTATTATGTTATTATACTATTTAGTAATAACTCGTCAATTACAAGTTTTACAATGACAGCATATTTTGTAATTTATGTGTCATTCTGAGCTATTCATAAAGAACTAAAGAATTGCAAATTTAGATATGATGACAAAATAAGTTATTCTTTAGTTATTGGTTTGTTATTCACCTCTACCCGGGCATAGGCGGGGACAGACAGCTCTTCACAGATGGTTCAAAGACAAATGATTCGACTGGTTTTGGTGTCTACAACGATTTTCATAGCGCCGCCTTCATACTTCAAAAGCCCTGTTCGGTATACGTTGCTGAGCTAGCGGCTATATACTACACCTTAGAGTACGTTAGCACTCTTCCACCTAAGCACTACTTTATTTTTACCGACAGTCTAAGCTCTTTGGAGGCTGTTCGGTCAATGAAATTGATGAAGCACTCAGCGTACTTCCTGAATGGAATACGCCAAGCCTTGAGTGATTTGTCCAAACGCTCATACACCATCACCATAGCTTGGATCCTGTAACATTGCTCGATTCCGGGCAATGAGAAAGCGGAGTCTCTGGCTAAGGTGGGCGCTAGCGAAGGCGATATTTACCACTGAGGATAACTGACACTGAGGAAGATTACAAGTGGTAGTCGAAATACGCGTATCTGTCAAAGGATAAGCAATTAGGGCGGAATTAAAAGGTACGAAACTGATTACACTCATTCGAAGAGGGTATTCTGCCTAGAGGGTTCGAAAAGTCGGTACAAGATAAAATCACTGTGTTTTGCACTCAGTACTCCACAAATTCATTTTTATATGTAGAATTTTGTGAAGAAATCGTTCGTGCTTCGGAAGTGTGTTTTACGCGGTGGTTAGACTCGCTCGCAGAGTCAACCATGCTGATGGCGGCCCGTCGAAGCTGTCGTCAGTTGCTGGATGGTCGTCGTTTATAGTAAATATTGAGTAACTACCGAATGCGGGTGGGCGATTGCTTGCTTTCCGCGTGAAGCGAGCAATCGCGCTGCAGTCTGCATGTCATGATTCAACTTCAAAAGGTCATATTACTTATCAAAGTGAATCCAGACCCAACGAAACCCTCCCGAATAACAAACATTCCATCCTGCCTTTGGTTGAGTCGCAGCGGTAAACGCGGTCTTTTACAACAAAGGTTGCTACTAACATTCTTTCCCTCTCACAACTTGACTGCAAGGACGTGGCCGGCGCCGTTATTGCACCATTAAAGAGAGCCTCTGAAGCGTGCACAGTGAGAATGTTGACCACTTCCAGTCAATTGTTCAGTTGATTCATTGTGCAACTGTCATTGGTTCGGGTCTATCACGGAGTAGCAACCATAGATATGTGCAGTCAGTCTAAGCTAAGCTATGAATTTTGTGAAGAAATCCATATGCTCATATAAAAATTCAATCTAATATATTTCACAAGGCTTCTTTTATCATGTTAATACTCCTAAGATTTTAATCTGGATTTATTTTTTAAAATATGATGTGTTTATCAGGGCACTATCAAAGTAACCCCAAAATTGAAAATGCGATTCTTGCTCATATGAAAAATTAAAAGTCACCCAAAATATTTCAAATTATTGGATCTTTCAATTGCAATTAAGAACTGATAACCCAGTACAGTCAGGTCTTTTTTTACGCGGTTTTCATTTACGCGGCTGCGTAAAAAAAACTCCATACAAAAAAAATTTCATCGTCTTATTTTTGCATGATTCGTCGAGAAATGGTGAGACTTTTTTTCACGCGGTTTTTGAATTTTGAACTGAGTTTATTTTTTACGCGGCACGTATCCCCGCGTAAAAAAAACCTGACTGTACTTGTTTTAAAAATATAAAACTAGGGAAAGTACTGTTACATGGAAAAATATTAAGAAAATTAGCTGAAAAAATATCAAAGTTACCCTGTTTCACGGTAATTATTGACAAAGTCATAGAAGATTAAAGATAGGGTAAATGCTCCCTTAGTGGAGGTAGTATCAATAGTGGTGGTAGTGGCTATTAAGCACTATTTCGTCCAAAAAGCTCGCAAATGACCTTTTTAATAGATGCATTATACTTAATTAATGACATTAATTCGGTTTTGTGTTCAGGAATTGTCGAAAAACCTATTTTAAACAATTATTTTCTTTAATTTTTTTTGCTCCTTTGCACCTATAGTGGCGGTAGTGTTCTTATAGTGGTGGGTCCCATAAAAATTCAATGGGATGCGCCACTATAGAAACCAATGTTAAATTTTTCCAGCACAATAGGATTTATTAGAAAAAAACTGAAATAAGCGATGGATTTTATAATTTTCCTAGCAAATATAATTGAAAAACTACCGATTAACGTTTCAGACTTTTTAATTTATGGTATTATGTACCAATTTTATTCAATAGCACTATTGGTACGTTTACACTAACGCATTTTGGTAGCTAAACTTTCCTCTTTTTTTCAACTTAGCATGTGCATATGTATTAGAGTGGGTCAACGTTGTATGGAGGACCTTTTTATTTGATCGTATCAACCCAGAACAAAGCTTTTTCAATCTATATTAGCGTCCAAAACAATTGTGCAAAATTTTGGAGCGTATTCCGCTTTGCGATTGAAATTTGTATGGAAGTTAGTATGGGAAAACGTACTTTTTTGTATTTTACTCATAAGCTGAATTCTTTTGTCTAATACATTGTAACTAATCACGTTAAAGTGTAGCCTAGGATATGCCGAAAAACTTTGCCGAAGACCGCAAAGCGCCCCGACGCTTGTGTAAAAAGTTATTCGCCTGGTAATTTAGGCCAAAAATTGAGATTTTATTATTGATGTTATTCCTTTACATGTTAAATGTTAAGCACCACCCGGCAATCTGTACGTTATAACTTTTTTCACAAGTGTCGGATCACTTTGCGGTCTTCGGCAAAGTTTTTCGGCATACCCTAGGCTATACTTTAACGTCGTTAGTAAGATCGTTTCTGACGAAAAATTGAAATTTCTGAGAAAAATGCAAAAAGCACGTTTTCCATACTAAATTCTATACAAATTTCAATCGCAATGCGGAATACGGAGATGCAACCAATCGCTCCCAAATTTTGCACAGTTGTTTTGGACGCTAAAATGAATCGAAAAAGCTTTGTTCCGAAAAATCGACTTTGTTGACCCAGTCTAATATGTATATGCAAAAATCCACATAGGCTAATGGGTGACCCATTCCAAACTCAAATGCTAACAGCCAAATACATCGAACTTATTAGTTAGGGTATGTGTGCCATCAGTAATCTCATGCTCCCATATTCATCCTATTCGATAACAAGCGAATACGGCACCGATCGATTCCGTTCTTTTCGTTTTCATGGGTGCTCACTTCTAACAAAAAATACAAAAATAAGAAACAAACAATGCTTCAATCCTTTGTTTTCCGTAGGATGAAATTGGGAGCCACATGCTTAAGAAGGAAACCAATACCCTATTTAACTGTTTTTCGTATCGTTTTGACCCATATTCTGGATGACAGTGATGCGGAACAGGCGAGAACCGGTAATTTGTCCTTGAAACTAAATTGCTTGCTTAGTTAATGGCTCCAACCACTGCATCTGGCACTCTATCTGGTTGCTATATCAATGCACGAACTTTTTCATTGCTTGGCAACAATAAAGTAAAATCAATCTTAGTCCATGACGGAATGCAGTTTCAATAAACACTGCCTTCACCAGTGTGATGTGATCACTGATCTAACTATGCACAACCAGCGCAGTTTTCCAATAAGTCGTTGGGTTGATTTTACGTTTTCGAGCATGTGTTTGCTAAACGACCTGTGTTTAACAACGGTCGACACGGTACGTCAATCGATTTTAATTGTCGTATACGTTCGGCTGTTCGGTGGTGGTGTCATTGAGCCGGTAAAATCTTCATCTCATACGTGATGATGGTAGTAAAGATTTCCGTTGCTTACTGACAATTATTTGAAAATTAACCTTGGTTTTCGTTCGGCGAAGAACATCCAAGAATCGTACTGTCACCACATTTTCAATCGGAAACCCCAATCAAATTTTATTGCATCACCATAATTGGCTATCAAACGGCTTCCCCGTCACTAGGTAGTGGACCACCGTAGCACCGTAGTTTAGTTTCATCAAGTTGGGCTAATGCAGTTTCATGAAAGGCACAATGGTACAATGGGTCTAGAAATGTTGGTCAAAACAATACTTCTTGATTTCAAAAGTAAAAACATGGTACACTCTGAAGAAGTTCTTACTAACTGACCATACTTCGGACTGTGGGCTTTGCAGTCTTTTGGAGGAATCAAAAACACTAGTTTATGATTTTCCCGACGTTTCGGTTCGTATGGGACCTTTCAATCGGCCATGGTTTCCTACACTAAGAAAAATCCACATCTACTTTCCATGTGCTCACACATATAATTTTGCAATCAAGCTTTGCTCTCGAAAAATAAATGCTCCGCACATAAACTCAAAGAACGCATCTGAAATATATAGGGGTAGGCGGGGCATAATGAGCAGCCTAAGCATTTTGCCACCAAATCCAGTAAATTAAGCGCAATCAATGTGTAATTTTTACGTATAATCCTCATTTGAACCTTAACTGACAAAAACTAATCGTTGAAATTTTGAATAAAGCTATAAATGTTGCAAAATTTAATGTTTTTAAAATCGTATAAAATCGTGGATTGCGTTTTGGGGGTGGGGCATAATGAGCATCCTAGGTGGGGCAGGATGATCAATCCCTGTTCGGTACACAATCAATTACTAATTGACTGTTCTTGTCAATGATAAAGCATACTGGCAACAACCAATGAGAATTTGAGGGGATTATGTTGTTTAATTTTTAGGGAACTGTGGGGTTTAATGGAGTTTACTATTAAGGTATTTTTAAACGGTGAGAATACTGATTTTTTCATGCTAATAAATTGAAAATTAATGACAGAACCATACTATATGCATCGTAACATTTGAACATTTGGAAATATTTTGGTTCTGTGCTACCTGCAGTATTATAAGCAGCGTTATATTGCTATATAGATAGCCTGAAAAAAGGGACCATCAATCCTTTATTTGGGTCAAACGGTCATTTATAACGTATAACGATACAAATATTCGATTGTATATGCTACGTTGATACATTTTGAATGAATTGATCAACCCTTTGAAATTTATGAACTGTAGAAAAAATGCTTACAGACCAAATGTTCTGATACGTTATATATATTGTTTTGGTTTATTCGATGTTTTTTCGCGTCCTAACAAGCAATAAACGGTCTGTTTGAAAAATAATTCCAACCAAATGAAGGGAAAACTATTGCTTCATAATAGTCCCTAAGACATCGAACAGATTTGAACCATATTTTGAATTCAAAAAATCCATGTTCAAAAGTGTCCAAAGTAGCCCCGCATTTCAAAAGTAGCCCCGCACGACGGTATCGGGTAGGTAATGGTGTAAGATTCCGAAAACAGTGACCGCATTCTAGACCGCACGATAGGTAGAAGATAACTACCAATACTTTTATCAGATTTCTACTCTATTTTTTTGTGTTACTTCTTAAATCCCTAATACTTACAGACTAGTTTCTCCGTTATATGCTTTAGCAGTTCCACTAAAGTTTTCTATAAAAGATTTGTATACATACAAGTAGCGAAAATTGCGTAACAATTTGCACTAAGAATATTTTTTTAAAAAATCTCCTAAAAATATCGTTATAAACTTGACTTGAAATTTTTAAAAGTTTGTTACTGAATATTTAGTGGAATGCTCTAGTATATTTGCAAGATTTTCAACGAAAATTCATCAAGGAAAACCTATATGTTCATCCATGGAAATCCATACGTAGAAAATTAAAATTAAATTATCAAAAATCTATCACGATCATCTTTAGCTAGTTGTGTAGAATTAGTTGTAGTTACAATTCACGATTAAAAAGAAACACAAAAATGTTAAAGTTTAATTTCGCGTTTTTGCAAGAAACTTAGGTCATACGCTAAAACTGAGCTTCATATTGAAATCATGCATTAAAAATTACTTCAGAATTTGTATCAGAATGTCATTAGTAGATGTATCCCTAATGTTTACTAAAAGCACCTGACACCTAAGAACATTCTAGACCATCGTTTCCCACACTTGGCTCTCGCAACCCTCCAGTCTTTTCGTCAACTGAGAACTGTCATCTAAACTTGGATCAGCCGGTCACGAGGCACGCGCACTCACCCGAGCCGACGGAATGGCTGCGACTAACAGCGATAGAGAGTGAGTGCCGTGAGATTATGTCGTGGAGTGCAGCAGCGAACCCCACCGTTGCAGCCGTCATCATCCTCATCATTAACGACTCTCGTCGTCGTCGTCGCCCTGCAGGTATCAGTAGGTCGGCTCTAGAGGCACGTTCTCCTCCATTCGGGAAATTTGTGCCATCACCGCCCTGCAGGTAGCGTGGTGATGATGGTTTTTTCCGCACACGTCGCGTGGGTTCTACGCGCGCGTAGAGCTTTCCGCGTGGTTCTTGAATACCACATTAATGGGTATATATATATATATATATATATATATATATATATATATATATATATATATATATATATCCCTTTCGGGACGGAGCGCAAAAAGTGAAAGGTCCATACAAATTGCTCGAATTTGGCTCTCCAGAACTCTCAGACTTTTTAACATATCTACACCTTTTCTTTAGCATTTGCATAAACTACTATTTATTTTTTTGATTTCTAGCTTTGTCCACCTAGATAAATCGGAAATAAAATATTTGCGACACATAAAACTTTTTCATGTTTTACAATTTTTGCTCACTTTTTGTTTAATTTGTTGTGGTAAATCTCACACATAACATAAACATAAAGTTTGTTTGCACACATGCAAGTAATGGCTCAATTTTCAAAACAATTTACATCAGGTGAGCCAAAGACTAAACAGTTAAAAATACGCAAAAACGTTATTGCTCAACAGCACAATTGTGCTGATTCGTCACGAAAGGGATATGCGAGCCGTTTCCAGTAACGAGTCAGTCTTAATTGAAAAGTGATCAAGTTACAAGCGTTCGCGTGACTTGAACAATGCGAAGTGAAACTAAGTAAATGGAACTGTAAATAGCAAGCAGTTAGAGAATAAAATAGTGAAAGTGTGAAAGTGATCCAGTGATTTTTCTTCCCTATCCGATACCCATCCGTACTCTACTGTCGTGCCATAAAGCCCAGTTTAGACGTGTGCGCCGCTGCGCCGCGCCGCCGCGCCGCGCCGCCGTTGTAAACCATAACGAATTATCAACAAAATTCTTAGCGGTGTTCTAGTTTGGTTGACAAACACATCGTCCTACATATTATATGTGTCTTGGAAGATTTTCATGGCAATTTACGAATGACATTCTTGTAGGCATATATTCCATGCAATCTTCAGAAATTTCCATAGAAGTTTTGCCATGAATTCTTCTAAAAACAATTCCATGCTTAAGAAACTCTTTCATGAATTCCTGACATTCAAACAGCATTTTAATTTAAAAATTAAGAGTCCACAATTCTTTCAGGTTTTTCTCCAAGGATTCTTAAAAAAATCTGAATGTCCCTTCAAAAATATTTTTTGGAGTTGTTTAAAGTTTCTCCATAAATTTTCCAAAGAATTTCTATGGAGAACCCCCTGAAATGGCTCCATTGATTTATTAGAAATTCCATAAATAAGGTCTCGCAAAAATGATCATTTTCACCCCCTCCCCCCCTCCGTTCTATGGCACACTTTTTATATAGGACTCCTCTGAAATTATCACTCTTCGGAACCCCTAACTTCTCAAAGCGTGGCGTAACTTACGGACGTTTGCCCTTCAGAAATAACTCCAAGAATTATATTTACAAGTTCTTTCATGATTTTGTTTAGTAATTCCAGTAGATATTCTTTCAGGGATTTCTGAAAAAAAAAAAAAATCAAATAGTTCATGTGTTCTTCCAGGCATTTCTCTACGTATTTCACCACTAATTCCTCCTGAAATTCTTACAAGGATACCATTAGATTTTTTTTTCTTCGGATTCTTTAAGAAATTTAGAAATATTTTCAATAACAATTCCTAGAAAGTTTTAAATATATTCCTTTTGAAATTTCTAGGAACCTTTACAGAAGCTAGATTGATTGATTGATTTGTCTTTATTTAAGAGACTTTCAGCCTAGCTTTCAGCCCTTGGCTGGTTCGTCTCTAAAACAGAAGCTAGAGTACTTCTCCAGACAGTCTTTCAGGGATTCTTTTAAAAATATGTTCATGAATTCCTCCGGGAATTCTTTCCGAACATCCTCCATGAATTTTGATAAAAAAATTCTCTTGCAATTTTTCTAAATGTTTATTAATGAATCCTTGTAGGAATTCTACCAAGGGTTTCTGAGGGAGAGTTTCCAGAAGTTTCTTTAACAACTCTTTATAGAATTATTTCAGAAAATTCCTTGGAAATCTTTCACATAATCTTCAGAAATTAAAAAAACAATTTATTCCAAAATTCCACCAAGGATTCTTTCAGAAATTTCTACATGGATTCCACTTAAAGCTTACTGAAGAGTTCCTTCTTAAGTATAACTTAAGACTCCTACAGTAGCTTAAGGATTTTTCATAAATGTCAGTAAGAGATTACCTCAAACATTTTTCCATGAGTTTTGTTTTCATTTTCAAAATTTTCCTCCGGGAATTCTTGAGATATAACTCCGGGAATTCTTGAAACATTACTCCACAAATATTTACAGAAGTATTTTATGAAATTACATAAAACATGTAAGAGTTATTCTTCGGGGGTTATCTGATAGAATTTCTATAGAAATGTTTAAAAATTTCCTGATGAGATTTAATTTTATTGAAACAATTCCAGAAACAATCGTTGGAGGAGCTCCTGGAAAAGTCCCTGGGGGCCTGAGATTCACCACAAAAACTCGGTTAATTGGACGCAGTGGTTTAATTTCCCCAACAGAGGGGTGAAATAAAAAACTCCTGAGATGGCTTTGAGGGATTATCAAGAAGAATTTTATGAGATTTTTTTTTGGAGGAATTCCAGAACAGAAATGCAACAAACATTTCAGATTTTACTATGACATCATTGGTCAAAAATGAGCTTAAGAAAATAATATCCTTAGAAGAGACGTGCGACGTTGTGAACTTCTATCTAGAGGAATCCTTTATACATTTTCTGTTAAACGTCCTCAAGGATTCTCTCTAAAATTTATGAGAATATTATTATTACTTTATTATAGGTTTTCAGTCCTGTGTCTTTATGAGGATAGTTTTCATTGTTTTTCATTGCATAGTTTTCTGATCTACATACGTTTAAACTTTTCACTCAAAATAGATCCAGTACTATTTATAAACGCCGCTGCCGGTGAAAACTGTTTCGGCGCACACGTCTAGTCCAGTTGTAGGAAGTAATAGCCTTGTAGTTGTTTCTTTACAAAGGTTTATTACAGAATGATTCCTAATCTTATTTTGTCCAAGTTATAACATACTAGACTTTAGATTTATTCACCTAAGCCTACTACACCAGTGCTTACGCCTAAATTACCTGTGTTCATTGCCGAACAAATTTCAAATGCTATATTTTTTCTATGAAGTTTTTTGAAATGATCTACATAAAGCTTTCAGAATTCCTAAAGAAAGTCCCAATGGAAAGTCCCAATAGGTTTTCTCCACGGGAATACGAAAGATCATCCAGAATCGTTCGGAGATGTGTGTTAGGAATTTTAAAGAAGTAATTGAAACTTTTTCATTAAAATCATTCAGAACTTTAAAAATTTTCATGAAGCAAGGGAGCATCCATTAAGTACGTCACGCTAAAATTGGGAATTTTTGACCCCCCTCCCCCCTCCCCCTTCGTACGGGTTTTCCTATACTTAATACATTGCTTGTCACACTTTTACAAACCCCCTCTCCCCTAGGACCGTGACGTACTTAATGGATGACCCCCGGGCTTGTTCACAAATGTCATAACGCTGGAGGGGGTGGGTGGGTGTACTTCATGGTGTTACATCTCGAACAAAAAAAAATCTTCCCATATAAACATTGTTACGAAGGGGTGGGTGGGTGTCAAAAAATGCCAATTTTGGCGTTATGACATTTGTGAATGAACCCCCCCAAGTACAGGGCAAAGAAGTCATATTGTAGTTTAACCTTTAAGGGCGCGCGTCATCAAGCAGCTAAAACTGCACCGCGCTCGCGCTATATACGACGATCGAGGTTTTCTGATAATCTAATACTTTTTACAACGGCGCGAGTACTGAAGGGTTAGGGATAGCTAGAGGGTGAGTTAGGCGCCATCCACAAATTACGTAACGCTCTAGGGGGAGGGGGGGAGTATGGCCGAGCGTTACGGCTCATACAAAAATTTTCGGGGTTTCATACAAAAAAGCGTTACAGAGGGGGGAGGGGGGGGGGGTCTGAATATGACGATTTTAGCGTTACGTAATAAATGGATGCTGCCTTAGGTAGTTTCAAGGAAGTGAACGGGGTCTAAGGTAGATTGCATATCCTCTTGAAATTTCTAGGAAACGTCTACGCAATCCCTATTAAACCCTCTAAAACCCATTTGAAACCTCCTGAAAATCCCCTGCATTCCTTGAAGCTTTTTTGAAATCTCTTCGCTACTAGCAAAAGTAGCTCATAACAACCCCTGGAACAAACGCTTTCGGAAGAAAGCTCCCCTAAACTCATATACAGCAAAACATGTTAGTTGGGTTGAGACCCCTTGAAACCCTCTTGATACTCCGGTGAAATACGCCTAATGAACCCCTCTTCAACCCAATCCCTAGAACCATCATCAAAATTTGAAACCCTCAGAAATATCCCTGAAACCTTTTTGAGCAACTCTGAAGTTAATTGATATCTCTATGAAACTCCGTGGAATCCCCCTGGAACCCCCGTAAACTTTTGAGATCCCTCTGAAACCCTTGAAAATTCGTTAACATCGCCAAAACCCATTGAAAAGAAAAACTGAAACCCCTCTCAAACTGCAGTAAAATCCCTTAAAACTTATAAAAGACTCTGAAACTCCTTTAAACCTATCTGAAACCCCTCCCAAACCCTTTGAAATCTTTCTGGAATCGCTAGGAAGTTGAACATATCTGAATCTGGAAACCAGTTGGCGATATCGCTACTGGATGTCCGCGCGGTACGCAAATGGAAGTTAACAATTTCGTTTCAAGAGTGTTGGAATTCGTATCGCTTGGGTGAGTTTGGTCTTCCTTATCGTTTGAAACACTTAACCTCTCTCTAACAACACCCAAATTCCCGTACACCTAGGCCTGAGAAGACATAGAGGCCTGTACACCTTATTTTTTGAAAACAAGGACATGGTCAGTACAGTTCTCGACCGGTTCCGATATTAACCAAAAAAAAAATCATAATTTCTTGCCAGTCCACCGTTCGACGACTCAAAATTCATGAAAAATCATGATTTTTCGTTTAGGGATCAATAGGCACTGTGTCTACGACCAACAATAGGGGTGGTGGGGGTAAAGTGGACAACCTAAGCATAGTGGTTGTTTCCAGTGGAAATGCGGCAAAATCCATCTGCTTTTCCGAGTAACATGGAAGGTAATGATATACTCTAGAAATCTTGTAAGGGATTACATTTAAAAAATATTGTTTTTTTTTATTATTTTCTTCACCAAAACGTGCATAAAAATAGCGTAAAAAAATCGGTGGGGGTAAAATGGACAATCAATGGGGTAAAATGAACAAGTCGTTAAAAGTTATATAACAGCATATTATTTCTATGCTTTTAAATGCAAACTATCAAATTTCATACGATACCTTTATTTTGTTGTTTTCAAACTTTCAATACAAACTTTGAAACACACTTAAATAATTATTGTAAAAATAGTGTAAAAAACAAGCACTGTTTTGGATGAAAATGTAGATATAAAATATTTTTTATAACTTTTTACTTCAACTATCTCACGACATGTATGACGGCTGATAATTCTGGAGTTTGCAGAAAAAAATTATGAAATTTTGGTGAAATTTGAACCGATTGTCCATTTTACCCCCACCGTCTGATTATGTTAAAATTATTTCCAAAACTTTTTTTTACAAAACCTAAATTTTTATTTCGTTCAAATATATTCTTCTATGTGGACTTTATTAGTTAAGAGTGTAAAACTTGTAATAATTTGAAAATAACTCACGAAAAAACCTTAGCAATGATAAGCAGATTTTACATCATTTCCGATTTTTCACGTGAATTTAAAGTTTTTGTCATTTTGAAGAGGTTTATTTGATCTTAATGTTCAAGATCAGCAAAAGTATAATGATTCATGCTTAGGCATATGCTTCAATCGTTAAAACATTTTGAAAACCAATAAAAGCCATGAAACTGTACCCTGTCCACTTTACCCCCACCACCCCTAGATCTGGCTACTTCTAGATATCACTGAACGGCGGCTTACGGTGAAAATTACTATTCTGAGGGTCAATTTAAATACACATCGCCACTAAATTTGTGCAGACTGATTTTCGTTTCAATTCAACAGAATTATGTTTTCAATTTTACCATGGACTCGATTTTCAATTTAAAAAAGTTTCTGTTGGCAACCGGATTCGAACCAAGAACCTTGACATCACCAGGCTCGCACGCTACCACTCGGCTATCGAACCGGTTGATATGAGAAGAAACAAAACGCACACAAGAAGCGTTGGTGGGTCGATGATCATTAGTATGGGACAAACATCAAATTCTCGCTTCAGTCGACTTTTTTGATTCCATTTAGGTCCCATATGAACTGTGCAAAATTTCAGCGCAATCGGTGAAACTATAATTTAGCGCAAGCGGTTCAAAGTTTTCATAGGATTTACTATGGGAAAAGTTACACTTTCAGATAAAAAATCCCAGAGGTCGTCCCTAGTCTCCTTAATTCAAATCGATCAATGCTTCTTGTAGAAAAATCATTTACGAAACTTTCTTTCGAGACCCACAAAACGATTGGATGCTTGTGGAAAAAGTTATTGATTTATTATCGATTAGTGATCCAACGAACGGCTTTTTGTTTTGTTTTATTAGCAGCACTGTAGCTGCTGCCTTGGCTGCTACTGTTTCTGGGGGTGGTGATGCCTCCCGCCACCCCATGCAACAACGGCAGCAGCAGTGCTGCTGATAAAACAA
Organism: Aedes albopictus; assembly: GCF_035046485.1. Lineage (NCBI taxonomy): Eukaryota > Metazoa > Arthropoda > Insecta > Diptera > Culicidae > Aedes > Aedes albopictus. The sequence continues at coordinate 480,763,389 of NC_085137.1, read as the reverse complement.
AACAAAAAGCCGTTCGTTGGATCACTAATCGGTAATAAATCAATAACTTTTTCCACAAGCATCCAATCGTTTTGCGGTCTTCGAAGGAAAGTTTCATAAAAGATTTTTCTACAAGAAGCATTGATCGATTTGAATTAAGGAGACAAAGGGTGACCCCTAGGATTTTATGTTTGAAAGTGTAACTTTTCCCATAGTAAATCCTATGAAAACTTTGAACCTCTTGCGCTAAATTATAGTTTCACCGATTGCGCTGAAATTTTGTACAGTTCATATGGGACCTAAATGGGATCTAAAAAGTCGACTGGAGCGAGGATTTATTTTTTTTCCATATAAGCGTGTCCCATACTAATGATCATGTTTTGCCATGGTATATTTAAAAACATTTTTATGCTTGTCCATTACTGCAAGCCGCCTTTCAGTGTACTGTGAAACCGGTTCAGGCAGGGACAGTGAAGAGAATTGTCAGACAAAAGAGGCGCAAAACAAGCAACAAAGAAGGTGCGACGATTACTCTCTAATTCCTACTGGTGACAGATAATGACATGATCTCGAAATTTTTGGTTGCAGATAAAACGGAAGCTGAATTTGTTGCGTACTTCTCAACTCGTGAATAATCAATTATTACTAACCCCAAGTCGAAACTGTTTGACGATAGAGCTTCACCAGAGTTGCAGTATTTACCGACTCGAAGTTACCGTTCGAAAATCGCAATACAAGGCTTAAAAATCTCTAAACTCGTGGTGTACGATGTAAATCCAATTATTTTCAAGTTGGGACAAACTTATGTCGCATGGGTTGTTTTGTCGCAACAAATACAGGTTGCGACATTGTCATTATTGTTGCGCGATGGTTGAATTTTGATTCACTGGTCAGGTACCCAAAAGGGACTCTCACAGAATTAATCGCAACTGCACTTTTCGACGGCTTTAAATTCATGGTTTTTAATCCAGAAATAAAAAGGCACAAACATTCAAGCAGACCAACAATGGATCTGTCCGCCGCACTCCGGAACCGGTACCGGTTTTCATGATTTCTTGAAAACTCATGAATTTTGAACCGTCGGACGGTGAAGAAGCAATACATGCTGAACATGGCCCCTTTGGGTCCTTACCAGAACAGGTTCCGAAGTATCCGAGAGGGGTCAGATCCATTGTTGGTAGTTGGCACAGTGTCTTTTGACTTCTGGATGAAAACAATCATACATTTTGAGCCGTTGAACGGTGGAGTTGCAATAAATACCGATAGTGTCCCCTTTGGGTCCCTACGGCAACCGGTTCCAGCTTGCTCTGTGGTCGGAACAGGTCCACCCGTCTAAAAACGGTCCATATCAATGCGTGCTGGAATGAAGATTAAAAATAAATTTATTTACTGTAAACTTTATCATATGTTTTGGACATCAATCGTAGGGTAGTGAAGTAATTTTCTGCTAGTCTGAAAAAAAAAAAAAGACAATGAGAAAAGACTTGACGAAATCGACCAGGACAAAGTAGGGGAACATGGCCTAAAATACACTGGTGAGTCTAAATGGCCCAACGCATGAAATCACATTCCTGAATGTGATCTGATCATTACATAGGTGAACAGGTGGAAGTTTTGTTATCAACCATGTGTTTCCCATGAGATTGAGAAACACCTGGACGCGCATGGTAGTTAGTAACTATGCTATTCATGTGAAGTGGCATCTTCATTAGGTCAGCTCCAGAGGCACGTTCTCCTCCATTTGGGATAATTGTGCCATACATGTGGCATCTTACCCCATGGGCCCTGGACTGAAAATCTCTTTAATGAAAATAATAATAATACCCAATGGTTTATGGCATTTTGCACCAAACTTATTTTTCGACCAACTTTTAAAATTGCCAAAAATCAATGAGAACACAATATTTTTGTGATGGTTTTTATTGCAGTATCAGGCAAATATTGTTTAGTTGCTGCTGACATTTTGAATGCCTTAAAACTGAGACCATTTATTACTGAAAAGAAAGTTTAAAAAATGGTATCTTACCTCATCTCACCCTACATGATTACGGGTAGAGACAGAGGCAGGTCAAGTGGTGTTAGTGTTGGTGATGAGGTAGTGATCGATGGTGATGTGTTAGAAGCTGCTCCAGAATTTGTTTTTCGCTGAACACTTCTGACATAAGCCAGGTAAGGTCACATGACTTGCACACTAAAATCAGACTCCCTCTGTATCAAATGTTCGGTTACCCTCTGTGGCCATGGGGCGTGAACGTTAAAGGAGTCTGACAGAAAAAAAAACTTTGAGCGTCAAGTACTGTGGACAATTCTCGGTGGAAAACAAAAAAAAAATGTCAACTTGTATGTCTTATTCAAAACTTCAAACTGTTTCTTTTTTACATTTTAACCACCCTTCTCTAAGAAGCTCTACCAATGTGCCTCCGATCACGGACGAAACTGCTGATTTGTTCTAATCGTACCACCCCACACAGCTTAAGTCGGTAGTTGATCACGGTGGCTGCGGCTGTGAATCATTGACCATCCAAGCCTGCTGCTTGCTACTACTAGAGATCACGGCCATCGACTTGTCTCGTTTCGGGGAGGTAGCACTGTTTGAAAAGTGGAATTATTCCGTTTTTCCATTTGGCTAAAGCTGGATAAGTCGTCGTCAGCTCACGCGTACGAGGTGGGGCGTTTTGGGGTCGCGTTTTTTTTGATCGAAACTGGTTTTTTTGCATCGATAAATATTCAAGACAGGTCAATTAAATTAATTCTATATCAATCTTGTTGCCGAACGGACATCCGATTTTGCGGTGATATTTATCTTATTAAGAGGGAGTTCATCAGACCAGATGGTGGTAGATAATGGTTTTATTAGTTTTTTGTCACTTACGTCTAACAAGTTTCCTTAAATTCTAAAGCTTCACCTTAATCCAAGCAGGTATACTAAAATTCATTACATTTCGGTTTTTTAGCATGGATCGCATTGTAACATACATCTATAATAACGAGATTACGAGAGAAAAATATCACCTTTAGTATTCACAAAACGAAGATTGTTTTACTTCATCAAATATCGTCTAATCGACTTCCAGCTTCCGGAAGCTGCCGATCATGCCACTGTCCAGATCGCCACGGCACGTGTCCGCGTAGAAGGAGGAAGATTTGGTGATTTCGATGTGCATCTCGTCCATGGCCAGCAGTTGGGCCCGTTTGGCCCGACAGCGCTCCTTGAACTGGGCGATCATGTCCGACAGGGGCCCGGCCGTGCCACCGTACTCGTTCGGGAGGATTCGTTTGTTGAACTTGGCGGAGAAGTCGTTCACGGTGCGGAAGAGCTGGAATGATTAATTGAGATATTTCTTTATTAGTATTTTATCCATACATCTTCTTTGGAGATCGACAGGTCTATGTTATATTCGAATTTCACCAGAATACATTATTTAAATAATGGCCTTTTAGTTCTATCTATCTAAATAAAAGGCCCAGTCTAAAAAATATCAAAACCATCAAATTTACTGCATGTTGCTTAAAACATTTGCGTTATGCACATTGTTTTCACTGACCATATTTCCTCTTCAAATTTTCCATCTGCTCTTGGCATTGAAAACTCTTTCTGAATGTGAATGACAACGCTAGCTATCCCAAAGCAGTATGTATAATTAAAGCTCAGATGAGGTGCTCGTGTTTTGTGCCTAATACGCGTGCAGTAGAAGCTATTAGTGGCGGAAAAGTTGGTCTCGACATACCGTGCCACTACTGGTGTGAACATAGCTAATTTGTGTGTTTTTGAACTTGAACTTAATTTGACGTGGAATCATATGCGCTCTAGTGAAGGTGGTCTACTTGTGACTAATTTTGAAGTGTTGTGTACCTGTCTGTGATTCCATTACATGATATTTTTTATAGACGTAGAAATGGGTCTGAGGGATCTCTGGACGGGCTTGGTGGTCTAGTGGCTACAGCTTCTGATTCGTATGCAGAAGGTCATGGGTTCAATCCCTGGCCCGTCCCTTTCCTCCTGCTTTGTATCTTTCTATCTACTTTCTCTTTCTCTCTCTTCTCTACATATACAACTCATGTATATCCATTATCTATATGTTCATAGCCATCGCTAGAACCAGAAACGAATTGAAAAAAGTAGTTTCCCTTCCTTCCAACTTCCACAGCACAGTGTATATAACGCCTGCAAGTTATGCAACCAAAGCGAACTGTGCCGCTTGAGCTTCATATTCACCACACAATTTATCACCTAACGAACACTATTAATAATCCCCTATCCATGGATCGCATCACCGACCCAACGGTGACTCCCAGATCTCCCATCCTTCCCGCCTAACAAATACCCCAGTCCGTGCGGGTTGTGGGGACGCAGAGGTGCTCTCGGTCTTTAGTAGCAACAACCAGTACACTCTAACATTCCTTTCCCTTCCCAGCTGACTATATGGACTTGGCCGGCGCCGTTATTGATCAAAAATGCATGAACTGCTACAATTGCACTTTGAGAATAAGTAGTAATTCGCCAATTGTTGAACGGTTAGTACCGGCATTTTGGTTTTCGTTTGTTTTTCCGTGCATAATTCCACTTTAGTTGAAAAATATCCAGTAAACGTCTAGATCTAATTATTCCTTATACTGCCCATTGAATTTGTATTCCCTTAAACTTCATTTTCTAAGAGAAAATAGAACATTTGTATGAGAAGTCTGTAACCCAAATGTTGAACGCTGCCTTAAGCTAGCTCATCCTAATGTTGGACGGTTCTCGCCAATTGTTGAACAGTTGAAGCTTTGTTCGTAATTGATGACGTATAACCCGACATCAACCTATCATTCAACTGTTTTTATTTTGGCCACCAAACCCAACATAGACCCAACAGTTATCCAATGTGAGTCCAACAGTGGTCCAACATTTGATAAAATTTGACCCGACTTTGACCCGACATCCGATATTTTTTCACTCTGGCGGTTTTTTTTCGGGTTTTTCGTGTTTTGTGCCCAGCTAGTTTGAGCTAGTGACAAATAATTTAAATGACAAGGAATCGCACATTTGAAGAGAGCTCTAGTGGTCTGAAATCGTTTTAAACATGACTAGATGCAAAAATGGCTGAAAGATTTGATTTGAAGCGAAAACGACAGAAGAAAAGTACGCCCTTAAAAGCCCCTGAAACTCTCCTGGAAACCCATGGGACCCACTCAACCCCCAAGAACACTCATGGAACGACCCTGAAATCCCTTGAAAACTCGTTGGTTGCTCCTGAGCCTCCTGGAACGCCTTGAAATACTCCTGGGACCCCCTTAATACTCTGAATTCCTCTTGAACACCTCTGAAACGCTCTTGAAACCCATTGAAAACCACTGGAATCTTTCTGAACCCCACTGGAACATCCCTGGGACGCCCTTGAAACCCCATGAAATGCACGGTTAGGTAAAGTGAAAAACAATTCTAGCAGTCATGCTAACATCGTAGATAATGGCAGTGTTCAACAATTGGATCATGGATGCATAATGATAGTGTGATATGAAAAATATTTTTTCAAATTAAATTACAATGAAAATGTGATTTTAAACAAAGTTAAACTTTTAATGACATCCTTCCAGTTCTTGTAACTATGGTGTGCCTTTGATATTTGTGGTCGATTTGCCCGCAAAGCTTATTTCGTTACAGCAATTTCTTAAAATTAATTTTAGGAATTGTGCAGTTTTCGTGTCGTTAGCGGTACAAAATTTTCAATAAATTTTTTTGACGTAAAATTTGTATAATTTTGTAACTTAATTAGAGCAATATCGTGACCCACATGTATATGCATCTACATCATACGTTTACGTTGGATGAAAATTACTTAGGTAAGATTTATGATAAAATATTCAGAAACTGTTCAACATTTGGGTAGTGTTCAACAATTAGCGAATTACCCTAGAATGTCCCAGTCCCTTATTCAGTTGGATCTCAGTGCAATTGGTACCAGTTCAGATCAATCACGGAGGAGCAACCATTGACATGTATAGTCAGAAATGATCGTATGATCGTAATCGTAGAAATGGGTCTGAGGGATCTCTGCATCTCAAGAACATTGCATCGTAGAAACAAAGTTTTTTTACGAAAATATTAGAAAATTTTCTCAGTAATCTGGTATAAGTTATGAACTAAAAAAAATGTCTATCGTTTCCACACCAAAAAAAAAAGGCAAGCAAATTTTCTCAGCAATCTGAAAAAAAATGAACTGTAAAAAGTTTTCCTAGGAATTTTCCACCTTAAAGAAAATATCATAAAGAAAAGCTGGTAAATCTATGCCACAATTCGCAGAAATTAATGAAAAAAAAAGGGAATTTCATAAGTTTTAGAGACATTTTAGAGTTGCTCTGTTTTCGTTTCTGAGTAGTGACCTATTTTGTAAAAAAAAACAGAATATATAAATTATAAGGAATTATAAACCATTTTTTGAAAGATGCAAGATTAGGGCGACTTTGAGTATTATTGGCAGGTTTGTTCTCTTCGCCAACAATGGGAAAGATTTGACGCTAATTTTGAGTTCAACAGGTTTCCAAAACCCCCCATGACGAAGAGAACAAAACTGGCGAATATGCGTAAGTTCCCCTTTATAAGAAGCAAAGTTTTTTTTTTGAGGGAACGAAAACAATTTTATAATAGTTATTTATGTAATGAGTTGCAAAAAGTTGATTTTTTCAGCACGAGTCGTACATTTATCCAACGAGGCTTGCCGAGTTGGATAAATACGAAGAGTGCTGAAAAAATCGAGTTTTGCAACGAGTTCCATACAAAATTTTATGAAATGATTTTTTCATAATGCAACTCATTTGAGTTGCATAATGTTCATAATGCACCTCAAATGTGTTGCATTATGAACATTATACAACTATTTTTCATTATGTAACTCATTTCAGTTGCATAATGAACTAGTTCGGAAAAAATGGCCATTATGATATCAAAATGAGTTAGATAAAATGTAAATTATGATACTGAATTGCATAAAAGTTATTTATTTCATTACTATTAACTAAACATTTTTAAGAGGAAAAAAATTGTTTACGTGACTTGCTTTTAAAGTATTTATCAAATAGGTAAAAAAGCTCTCCACTTAAAAAAAAAACAGAAGTTAACCAAATCCCCTACAATCAAAAGTCAAATTATTTTCCTAAAATCTTAATATGATATAAATCCTCCTGTGTTACACTTTGCAGGACTGCTAAAATTTTGTCAATCATGTAAATAGAATACTTAGTTGATTTTCTAAGGAGATTTTCGGGAACCCCTTGAACTCCTTTGGATTTTATTCAGATAATTTTCATAATATCTTGATGCTAATATAAATTACTGAGTAAACAGCTGAAAGACCTGTTCGAGGAACTCTAGCAAGAAGTTCTGAATAAAGATTCCGGAAAAAAGACCAAATCAATTTAAAGTACTTTATGGATATTCCTCGATTTTCAGGTGACATCTCTAAAATAATTCCCGACGAAATTCTGCTGGTGTAACATTTCCTTAATGGATTTGTCATTTTTAATACTGAATCTGCGTATTGATTGCGTAAATTGTAAACGATTTTTAAAAACATAATAGATCCGCTACAAACAGCTGATAATCGGTAACTTCATGCGACCTCGATAAGTTCAACGCACGAATGGCGGCCAGGTAGTGCGTGGATCACGAATGACAACAAAAACAGTTTTCGTTTTTTTACCATCGAGCGTTAATTCCAATTACCACATATAAAACCGCCCATTGACGCATCAAGATGTTGGAACTCGCCTTCTGGGTTTTTCGTTATTCAGGCTACCGTGTTCATTAGAATAAACTAGATAAAATTTTCGATTGTTGGTAAATATTTACTGCAAAAACTTCCATACTAGGTGGAAACCACTTTGATTGCGTCTAAATTTTCCTATCCAAATCAAACAAACGAAAAGACCGCTTGCTTTTAGGCTCTAATAGTTAAAGATTAGCCAAGGGCAAATCCATGACTTTTTTATATCTCTTCATAAAGTTCGTGCAAATCTGATCTGGAATGATAAATATTATTTCCAATACGCTGTGCAGAACATTACAGATTAAAATACGCCTCCATCCGGATTTTGTTTTCACACGGTCGAGTGAAAACACTACTTGAATTTGCTCACAATTTTTATTCTTTTGGTTTATCTTCATTTCAAAATCTCCATTAAAACTCCCTTGCCTTCAACTCTTCTTGCCCATTTGATGCTTTTTATGCTTCTTTCAATCCGCATTTGACCGTTTCCTCTTAACACTTCTCTGAAACTCTTCTTAAACCCCCTGAAGCTTCCCGCGTCTTGAAAGTTCCCTTTCTCTTTCTTGAGCTCTCCCTCTTTTTTGACTTCCCTCAAGCCGGTTGCAATCCTGTTGAAACATCAAAAGCCCTTGAAATCTTCCTCAAGCATTCCTTAAACACTTATCTGAAATCTCTTCGAAACCCCGCTAAACACCCTGGTTTTTTTTTGAAACTCTCTTCAATCTTCCTTATACCCTTTCAAAGTCTCCTGATGTGCCCTCTCTATCTCCTAGAACGTTCCTGAGCCCTGCTGACCTCTTCTTCCATTAGGCATAACATCCCAAGGGGCCGTCCATATACCACGTGGACAACTTGGAGGGGGGAGGGGGTTCGAGAAAAGTCCACGCTTGTCCACGGAGAGGGGGGTGGGGGTTTGTCAAATGTCCACGTGGACAATTAAGAATTAAGAAACAAAGATTTACAAACGAAATAAATTATGTCGCATTGCTGATGAGATTTTCTTCAATAATAGTTACATACATTTTATATTATTATACATTGTTTTTAGTCGGACGTGACTTCTTCAAGGAAAAAAAAATCATGGTGATTGACTCATCAACTTATTTGTTCTAAATTATCACAACTTCTTATTCCTTATTTTTTCCATCGAGGAATAATCCGGAGATTTAAAATGGAGTGTAGACCATGCAAATGTTGGTGATTCAGTCAGAAAGTTTTCATTGAAATTCTGTGTGGATTTCTCGAAGTTTCAAAATATGTACATGTTAAGATTTGCAGGTTTATCTCAAACACTTTTTTTTGAGCTTCCTTTAGAATTTAAGAAGTTTCTACAGGTTATTGAACTCTAAATCTCAGCAATATAATTTAGTTTCGACTACTCTATGCATTGTTGCATAGAGCAAAAGTTGCTGTAATTACTGTTTGCGTAAGACACTGAGAAATATAATCTTATCTCAACAATAATCTAAGAAAAAAAAATACTTTATCTTAAGTTAAGTTAAGATTCTTAACAGAACAAAACATTTTATAAAACACCGTCTTCAACCAGAGATTAAACTGTCTGAGCGATCACTAACATCAGGCGATGGACATCACACGAAACACCCAATGTTCCAGTGGAGAATTTTCAGTTTGACGAAAATTTTTCACCGACTGGAGCGGAAATCGAACCCACACTTCCACAAACATTAGGCTCAATTAAAAACAATGTTTTCATTTTTTGTTAAATTTTTTGTTTGTATTTTATAAAAATCTATAAAAAAATTGTTATTCATGAAGTTATTAATTATAGGTATTTAAAGAAATGTTAACGAAGAAAAAAAAACATTATTCAAAAAAAAAAAAATAAAAATAAATTTTCCGTTTATTTTAGAAATATAAAAAAAAATTCGGATGTCCACGTGGACATCGGGGGAGGGGGGTAGGGGTCAATGAAAAGTCCACGCTTGTCCACGGAAAGGGGGGAGGGGGTCAAAAACTCTGAATTTTCTGTCCACGTGGTATATGGACGGCCCCCAACTGGGACAAAGCCTGCTTCTCAGCTCATTGAACACTACAACAGTCTTAACTGAGGGCTTCCTCTGCCAATGACTATTTTGCATGTGTAGGGTAATTATTGTTCCCTTCGTTGTGGTAGTACCTAATGTTGCGGTAATGGCAATTGAGCACTTTTTCGACTAAAATGTTACCAAAGGGCATTTTTAGTAGATGTATTATGCATAAAATATGAGATTGAACTTTTTGTGTGCTTAAGATTTGCCCATACATCTATTTTAAATTATTGCGGATTGTGCCCCGTAATAGACTCACGCGCGGAAAATTTTGACCCACCAAAATATTCTCCCACCGCTTTTCCCATAGATTGGGTTTTGTCATTGCTAACGAAAACAACATTGAACGCACGCTCTTGGTTGGTGCAATGAATACATGGTTCGTTTAGCTGCTAAATGCCATGCAAACTGACGTGTGAGTATTTTTTTTTTCTTCGAAGATTTGCTCGAAGGTCTATCAACGAATAAAAAACGCAATAATATTTTCCTTAATATTTCTGCTGATGTGTTGTGGCAAGCGATTAAAGATCGAAGACAGTGAGAAACGATAGTTTTCATATTTTTCCAAGCAAATTTTGGATAGAAAACTACCGACTAATGTTTTGAAACCCTTCATTAGATGGTACGATCATATTTTTTTTTGAATTAATTTACCTTATTACTACAACGATCGCACACTTACCCTAGCACTCACGATGATTCTCTATGCACAAAGAAGTGAAAGAAATTCCCATTACCTGGACCGATCGTGAATAGAACCTGTCACCCTCAGCATGGTCATCTCTCTCGTTTGTCGGGTGAAGATCACTGCGTCCAGATTTTAGAACTATTGTGATATACCCTTTTGCTGTGAGGTACGCAAGTTATCTCAGTAACATGTTTGTCACTGAGATACCTTGGTATCGACTGAACTCAAGACCATCTATTATTGATGAATAGAGATCCTGAGTTACAGTATGTGACTCCCCCATTATGGCGAGACTAGCTTTATGAAGCCAACCACGTCCTTGGGAGATTCAGCATGGTCATGCTGAATACATACGCATTTTTCGCTTTGGCTATATGGGCCTTCTGTAACTCTTGTGCAGAGTTTAAAATTTTCATTTTCATTGAGTGAAATTCAACGTGAATTTTAAAAATTCTCAACTGAGGGATCAAAATAAAATTCATTTTGGTGAATGAATTTTTTCACCTATTCATTCATTTTTCTGTCACTGACAATTTTCACTGAGAAATAAAACTGGACCGTAACTCCCGATTATACTTCTAATCACCTCAAAACTTGTGTTTAGTAGTTAATTAGAATATTAATTTTGTTCTCTATCTGTCCATTAAGCCGAACTGTGCGTCTGTTAACAGAAATGGGACATTTTACGATGTGCGAAAAAATATTCGTGACAGAGAATTGAATGAAAAAAGAGAGGCATTCAGCTGACAATGAAAGTGGCCAAACACGAATGAAAAAATGAGAATGTCAAAATTCACTTTCAATCTTCGATTTTTTTACTCTCTGCTCTTGTGTGATTGATTTTGGTCATATAGGCTTGATATAAAATCTACACCATGAACTTCATAAAAAAACGGAATCCCTTATGAAACTCTGTTTGCTCCTTTTAAACCTCCTTCAAAGGATTTTCTTAAACTCCTCCTCCTTATAATATCCCCTTCTAGTTAGAATTAGTTTCAAAATATCGTGATCACTTTCATAAGACAGTTTCGAACGCCAGCCTCGTGCCAGTGAAGGCTTCCTGCTACAATAATGGTCTGTAACTTTCATTATAGACAAAATATTGCTCCAATCTTTATGAAATTAGGAATTTATATTGTAGGTATACTTTCAGAATATGCAATAAAGTTTTCATTTTATTTTTCATCCATCTAATCCCTTGGTAAACCCTTAAACACATATTTAGTTCTCGAAACAAACCCCTAAACCCCTCGTTAAGCACTTATGATTCTCTTGTAATCCCCCTACGTTCTGCCTAGGTCCCTATCAAATCCAACTGGAACCTCCAAAGGTCCCCTTAATATCAAATACTATAAATCCACTGAAACCCCCCTTATAATCCTCTTTCCAATTATCCTCTTTAAACTCATCCAAACCCCTTCATCATGAGTCGTATTTGACCCCCTCCACTTGAGATCTCTTCCTGGAATACGTTTGACTTCTACCCATAAACACTTTTTGAACCTTCTTGAAATCATACACTACCCGTGATAAGTACCGACTCGTTTGAAAGGTATTGCAACACTCAGAATCAGATCACATCACAACCCCCTATAGCGACCCTGAAAGACCCCCTGAAATGCCCCTGGATCTTCCCGCCCCCCATCCAAACCTCTTTTGTCCCCCTGAACCCCCCTAAAACGCCCATGAGACCCCCTGAGGCACCCTAGAAACCCCTTGAAACGCTCCTAAGACCTCAAAATACCCCTGACACCCTGATGCATTTTCTACAGCACCCTAGAGATCTTCTAGAACCCCTCTCAAAAGTTCCTGAGACCTCTAGGTATCACCTTGAAATCAACTGGTACCCCCTTATTATTATTATTATTATTATTATTATTATTATTATTATTATTATTATTATTATTATTATTATTATTATTATTATTATTATTATTATTATTATTATTATTATTATTATTATTATTATATTTTATTAATGACACTTTACCAACTAAGTTGGCATTCGGGTCCACAATGAGGTATCCTCTTAAAAACCACCGAAACACTCCTGAGATCTCCATGTACCCCCTGAAACCCGCTTTGTCCCCCTGAAACGACCCTGAGACTCCCTAAAACGGCCCTGTAACTCTCATGAGACCTCAAAGTACCCCCATTAAACCCTCTTGGACTCCCTGGAGCGCCCCAGAGACCCCCTGGAAACCGCTTGAAACGCTCCTGAGACCCCTAGGTACCCCTCTAAAATCCACTGGGACACCCCCTAAAACACCTCTGGAACCTACCTGAAACCCCTGAAACACCCCTGACACCCTCTTAAATGCCCCTGAGAACTCCTGGAACTCCCCTGAAACCCATTCCTGAAGCGCCTATGAGGGCCCCATGAAACTCCTGAAACCACCTAAGATGACTGAGATCCCCCTTAAACGTCCCTGAATCCCTTGGGATAGCCTTTGAAACGCTGCCTGAGAAATCCTGGTACCCCTATGGATCCCCTTTGGGCCCCCTGAAATGCTCCTGAAGCATCCCTTTCTCTCAACGATCAACGATCAAATCTGACTATACATGTCAATAGTTGCTCCTCCGTGATTGATCTGCGCTGGTACCAATTGCACTGAGATCCAAATCCCTATTGGTCTGGGACACTCCACTTATTCTCACAGTGCAATTTAAGCAGCTCATACATTTTTGATCAATAACGGCGCCGGCCAAGTCCTTTTAGTCAGCTGGGAAGGAAAAGGAATGTTAGAGTGTGCTGGTTGTTGCTACTAGTAGAGAACGCGAGAGCATCTCTGTGTCGTCACAACCCGCACGGACTGGGGTATTTGTTAGACGGAAATGATGGGAGATCTGGGAGTTATCGTTGGGTCGGTGATGCGATCCATGGATAGGGGATATTTATAGTGTTCGTAAGGTGATAGATTGTCTGGTACCTATGTAAAAATGAGCATATCCAACTAGTTCTGTCTCGCGATCTCGATGAGATAGAAAGTTCGAGTCTTCGATAAGGCTGTTGAGAAGGTCATTATTATTATAAAGGCAATTAGTTTGGATCGCAATTCTACCGTTAGGTGACGCTAGTAAGCACTGTCTATCTAGTTCTATCTCGCGATCTAGGTTGGATAGAAAGTTGGAGTCTTCCGTACAGTTGTTCAGAAAGTCATTGGTATCCAAAAGGTAAGCGATTTGGTTCGCCATTCTACCGCTAGGTGGATCCCAAATAACGCAGAAAACCACTTTTAAAATCATAATTTCAAAAGATGTATTACAACTGTGATATAAGTGATTCAAAAAACATGTAGTGTAATTATTGGGCTTTATTAATGTTAGCCGACAACAAACAGTAGAAAAAATAATACAGGCTGCGTCTAGTATTAGATGTGTACGTTTCACAAAGATATAACATTAATAGAATAGAACACCATGCAAATAAACCCTAATAGCAGTAATGTTTACATTTGTTGTTTGTTGTTGTGAATGTTGCGAAGAGTCTTGAACATTTTCAAATTATATTGCACGCATGTTGGATGTTGATTCCCAAACGCAGTAGACTAAAGCCTGTATCCGCAATAATCGGGACACAAAAGTATGGCTGTAGCTCTGCAATAAATTAGTGAAATTGGCCAAATAATTGACTGAGAACTCTTTGGTGTATGTTTATTATTTGTGCCAAATTTCATCAAAATCGATGCATTACTTTTAACTGTAGATGAAAAACAAACAGACGTGGTTTTAAGCATTTTGTACAATCATGACCAATTTTCATCCGCATAATAGATGGTTCTTTTAAGCTACCGTTTCAAGTTCTATGATGATAATTATGAAATTTCGTCAGCAGTTATGATACTTATAGATACACTTTCTTGAAAAATTTCATCAACTTTGATCAATTGGTTTGAAAGCTACTGCTGTTGATAGGTGTTAGTGTTAGGGAAAATTTTTCGTGTTTTTCATGTGCGATGTTTGCCTATTCATAACTTTTGAATTTCTCTGCTAATTTTCATGAAATTTTGACAGAAGGCAGTTGATTATGTGTATATTTTGCTCGCAAAATTTTAAAATTATTGGTATAGAACTTTCAATAGTACAATCAAAACAATGAAGGGTGTTAACTAATTGATTTCGGAGGGGCTAAAATCACATTCAGTCCCAATAAATGTTTCGACTATAAAATTGTTGATAGTGCATCGATTTTTTTGAAATTTTGCCTATGCAACAAATGTAGATTGAGAGGTTTGTGTTAAAAATTTCAGCCATTTCCATTGCAAATTTCAAAAGTTACAGCGCTAACAAGCAAAACTAGGGTCTGTACAAAATTCATTGGCGCACATTCTACTCTCTCATTGCTACAACAAAAAGTACTACTCCGATTCACATGAAATTTTGTAGGTGAAATGAACACATCTTAAGATGTTATTAGGCCAAATTTGAGCAATTTTAATGTATATGTTGCAGAGTTATAGCTGTATTTCTGTGTCCCGATTATTGCGGATACAGGCTTTAATTAAATATGGATTGCAGCGAAGCTGCCGTGATTTGTAGTTGAGTCGGTAACAATCAGAAAGACCCCTGATGGGACTAGATTCAGAGATGGACCCAACCAACAAATTGGTTCACATTACTCAAATATAACTAAGTGCTAAGTAAACCCTTACTCGATTACAGGAGATCGTTTAAAGCTGAGACGAGACTCGCGAAGACGGTCTTCTTTTTGTCCACTTTGTTATTGTTTTCTTCTTCCTATCTGTGTTGACATTATGTTTTGGGCTGGTGGTTCAAACACGTACGTGACCGCATCACCTCACATGCAGTGTGACTGAATCCCATTCACGCACAAAATCATGTTGAGGTCAAATTTTGCATCGCCAACAATCGCCAAGCAAAGTAATCATTGGAATATTTTGTTTTCAATTTATTTTTGACAGTACAGGAGAAGAAAATGCTGCTCGGAGTGAATTTTGGCTTCAGAATTTATCTCGGATAGCAATACTTTCCTCGTTTTAGGTAACGTAATCAAACGGGCTACAACTGACAGCTCAGTTGGGCTGCACTTGACGTTGCTCTTTTTCCTCTTCGCGAGTCTCGTCTCAGGTTTAAAGTGCTCAGATTTGCTTTATTCGGACATACGTGCATTTTGCGAAAACCATTCTGCCATAAACAACTGCAGATGAATTGGTCTGAAGTAAAATATAACTTCAATTATAACTGTGTTTTGAGACCAATGTGATTTCCTTTTCACAAACAATAAACATTAAAATAAGAAAAGGAATTCATTTGCGAGACTTGATATTTCGACCAACAGCTCTGTATCCAGATTCTTTACCACTGAGCCGTTTATTTAATGTTGTAGGTCGCTGAATTTTAGCAAATGTAAGTATTTTACGGACTGGCCAGTGGACACTTGGTGCACTCAGGCAAATAAACCTAAGATTATCAAGGTCTAACTTATGAAATGGCCTTTAAAAAATTCATAACGGCTAGAATGAATTTCATAATGTCGATTTATGGCGCAAAATCGACTCACAGTTTGGCTTTTATACACATTTAGCAACACGAGATTCTCAAGCGTCGATAGCCGCGTGGGTTGGGCACGAGCTCAGTGATCTCGACGTTCATGGATCGATTCCAGTCTGCATCATTTCACGATTTTTCTGCTCTTTTCATAAGTTTATCTTATGTAATTAGGTCGTAATAAGCATGTTCAATTTTCATAAGGTATTCTTATGGCATCCATACTTTACAGTTATGGCTAAATTTCATAAGGTATTTTGATAAATTTCGGTAGTTTACTTCGCTGAGTGTGGGTGCGGATTAATCGAAAAACATATCAACACAAAACCGAACCGAACTTGTGTCAATATATACGATCGTCCGGGAGAAAAATCTTACCTAATATCGACACTAATGGAGTTGCACAATAAGGCTAGCACTGGCGTGGATCAGCGGTAAAAGTAACCTGGATACCCAGGTAGGAAAATAGATGGACTATCAGTTGAATTCACTTCGATTTCAATTTCAAGTCTTTGCGAACATCACCACCGCAGTCTTTGCCGCCACAATCAGATTCCCCCTGTATAATTTCAGATTTACAAATATGAACCTATAAACAATCTAACACTATATATACATTACAATATAATCGCAACAAGTGCAGATGAGATTATATAAAAGTGCTATGTAGTTTGAAGTTACGTAATTGTTCATTTGTAGTTGAAGTCTTGGTTGAAGTTATACATCACGTAAGTCATAATTGGATGAAATAGCAGGCTTCGTAAACAATTTAATTTGATCTGTTGTTGCATCTTTTATAATTTCAACTTGATCTGCATTTAAAAACAATTTTAAATTAACATCCTTATGTGATCTCTGGTTTGCTGGGGAGTCACGTTGGCTGTCACCATTTCTCAGGTTGCCAAAGACGTCGGCCAGAAAAAGTTGATGATGTATTTGATCACGCAATCC
Source organism: Aedes albopictus (assembly GCF_035046485.1). Classification (NCBI taxonomy): domain Eukaryota; kingdom Metazoa; phylum Arthropoda; class Insecta; order Diptera; family Culicidae; genus Aedes; species Aedes albopictus. The sequence goes on along the minus strand of NC_085137.1, from coordinate 480,746,467 downwards.
GTCGGATTATTTAAGTTGAACATGTTGTTGATCTATTAAATATAACTTGAAAATGGCTTTTTCAGTCTCGACAAAATTCAAATACTGCTATTTAATTTCGTCCAACGTTTCGGTCGCAAAGCAATGGTGATCGATCAAGCGCGAGGTGTCAAATTCCAGTGCGGTAAAATTCCGGAAGGGTTTTTCCACAGTTACCGAATTCCAACCGTTAACTGCTGTGAGGGAAATTTCATTCCGCTGGACAACCTTTGTTCAACAGAACACATTGGACGAAGAATCTGTGATAATTGAGTCCCTGATGAAGGTCCTATATGCGACCGAAACGTTGGACGAAATTAAATAGCAGTATCTGAATTATGTCGAGACTGAAAAAGCCATTTTCAAGTTACATTCCATCACAGTCGCAACCAAAACTGATCTATTTAATATGCCAATTCTCCCAAAATCCCTTGTACAGTTGAAATTGTTGCTCACAAACTATCCCGGTCGTAACCGATCTGCCATTGCTGGAAGTCCACTCGACACTAGCTCGTTCAAATCGGATATCAATTTACATAGTCTTCAGCCGCTTTTTGGCATGTTCAACTTGTTCTAACATGTAATCCCGATAAAATGGAAGTTTCGAGTTTTCTAAAAAAATATATATGTGAATATCGTTTACATTGTAGAATACCTACCAAAAGCGGCTGAAATGCGAACCAAACTGCTTGGATCTGGTTCGAAATTTTACCGCTAAGGAGAGCTAATAATCATATCAAATTGAATATTTTAAACTAATTTTGATCTCGGATGAAAAGTCTTACGAGACAAACAATTTCACAAGGTTGGAGGAGACTTGGTTTCGAAAAATCGGGAAAATTGCCTTACGTAATAAATGAGCAGCCTTTTATTGAGGGGTTATATATGTTGAGGTGCTTGAAAATAAGGGAAAATCCTTAATAGAGCACCTTGTGGTGTTTTTGAACGATTAGTGTAATTGAAATTGGTTTTATTTTGGAAACGGGAACGGGTTTTCCGTTCTTTTCGTCCAAAGAAATGTATTAAAATGTGAAAATTCATACGAAAAATATTGTGCGTTCAAGGACAAAACACATAAATTGGTTAATATCGGTTAAGAAGTGCTTCTGCAATCGTTATCACCGCATCGACGTTTTTGGAAAAACATTATGCCGAGATAATTGCGTTTAACATACGTTTAACAAAAATCTATTTCATGGCACCAGAAATCCTATTGTTTATCTGGCTTTTGATGTTTAAGCCTCTAACTCTTAAGAAAACGCCGCTATCTTGAATTTTGAGCCTCCATTTTGGATTTAAGTCCGCAGTATTGGATATTCTGGTCGCCATTTTTGGACTCCGGACATCTTCCCCATACCAAATATACCCATATTGTATGGTTTTAGAGCCTAAAACTCCATTAAACAGCCTCCATCTTGAAGTTGGAGCTGCCATCTTGAATTTTAGACCGCCATCATGCATATTCTGGTCGCCAGTTTTGGACTCCGGAGTCCGGACATCTTCCCCATACCAAATATACCCATATTACATGGTTTTAGGGCCTAAAATTCCATTAAACAGCCGTCATCTTGAATTTGGAGCCGCCATCTTGGATTTTAGACCGCCATCTTGGATATTTTGGTCGTCATTTTTGGCCTCCGGACATCTTCGCCGTACAGAATATACCCATATTTCATGGTTTTAAACAGCTACCGTCTTAAATTTGGAGCCGCCATCTTGGATTTTAGACCGCCACCTTGGATGTTTTGATTGCCAATTTTTGACTCCGGACATCTTCCTCATACCATATATGCCCCATATTGCATGGTTTTAGAATCTAAAATTGTATTAAACAGTCGCCACCTTGAATTTGGAGCCGTCGTGGACTACCCAGACAACCAATTTGCACGTATAATGAAGTTTATGTTCATGTTATACGTACTTTTATGCGGTAAAGTTACATCGCATAAGATGCAGTGAAAGTGCCTTATGCGTACAAAAGTGGAGGCGCTATACGTGCATTGACGGAAAAATAATAACGCTATATGACTTTAGGCGATATCTTATGCGATGAACGGTGTGCACTATTGCGACGTAATATAGCATCTTATGCGACTTAATAATAATCGAAAAAAAAAACAATTCTTGTCACCTCAGTATCGAGCTAAGAACCTTTGGATTATCGAGCCACACTTCACACTTAACACCAAACACCACTTATGTAACACACTGAGTAACCCTTCAGCGCGCGCGCTGTTGTAAAAAGTACAACACTCCCAAAAAACCTCGCTTTTCGTATACAGCGCGAGCGCGATGCAGTTTCGGTTGCTTGATGGCGCGCGTCCTGGAAGGTTAATTTTCATTACATTCGAACTCACCTCAGTGTTTGTTGGAATGCACTTTGTTTCCCTGGGATGTACCGAACAAGCGATCTGGAGCTCAAATGACGAAGCGTGATTTCTCACACAGGTATCACCTCTGTTAATTATTAGGTCAACAAGTCAAAAATTATGACTTTTTAACTTGTTTTGTAACCATAATGCTGACTGCTAACTTTCTTGTAGCTTTTTGGCACTCAAACAGCACCTCTTTCATTGTTATCACATATCACATCGCAATATACCAACGTTAACAATTCTAGCTTATGCGAGTTTGTATGCACATTTTAACGAGTTTATTTTTACTTCTATGCTATTTAGATTGTACACTAATGCGAGTTTAACTGACATAATAATAAAAGTACCAAGCGAAGTCGTATAATCATCGCAGTACGCAATTATGCGAATTCAATTGACACTTTGCGAGTCCGCTCGAACTCTTTTGCGAATAAGTAAAGTTCGTCACAATAAAACATCAGAGTATAGTCTACTACGATGTAGTTATACATTATAAAAGTTAATTTGCACTTTTATATGATTTTACCAGATACATCGCAATAAGTTCAAAAAATAACATCATTTGCGATGAAAATTGTCCCTCAGCCGTATATGTATGCGATAGTGAGTAAAAATAGTACTTTATACGATGTACAGCGTACATCCTTATGCGATTTCTGGTTGTCTTGGTATCTGGTCCGCACAAAATTCGTCAACCATGCTAAAGGTTACAAAAATCACCGCAGTTTGATGTGTCGTATGATTGGGCTTGGTTCAGTTTTATATACGGCCAGTTCTACCGGTGCTGGTTCGGATCACTGAAATGGCCATAGCTCCGGAACGCCTTGACCGATCCGGTCCGGACCATTTTGAATAGCAAACAATGCGGTAAAATTCTGGTTCGATTCGAGCTATATGTAATCCGAAAAATCGGCCAATGGGAAGTGCCCTAAAAGTGAGTGACCGTTTTTGTACACAGACATACATACACACACATACACATACATACACACTAGAGTGGGTCAACGTTATATGGAGAAATAGAAATTTGATCACATCAACCAGGTACAAAACTTTTTCAATCTAAATTAGCGTCCAAAACAACAGTGCAAAATTTGGAAGCAATAGGGCACGATCGGTGAAGTACTAGATTTGAAGTAATGAGCTGAATTTTTGTATGGTGAAAAAATCAATTCTCCGTTTCTGCAATTAAGTGGTGGGAAAAAGCGTGGGTATTATGATTCCTTGCCTAATTTGATTTTGATTTTGATCAGCACTTGAACGACGTGGAGAACGTAGGCACGGGAGCCCACGGCAACGGAGGAAACGACGACGCCAGTGCAGCGGAGAACGGAAATGAACCAACTCCCACGCTGAGGGAAGTTAAGGATGCCATTCACCAGCTCAAAACCAACAAAGCAGCTGGTAAGGATGGTATCGCAGCTGAACTCATCAAGATGGGCCCAGAAAAGTTGACCACCTGTCTGCATCGGCTGATAGTCAATATCTGGGAAACCGAACAGCTACCGGAGGAGTGGAAGTAAGGGGTAATCTGCCCCATTCACAAGAAAGGCGACCACTATTTTGAATGCTGCCTACAAAGTGATATCCCAGATTATCTTCCGTCGTCTGTCACCTAAAACGAATGAGTTCGTGGGAAGTTATCAAGCCGGCTTCATCGACGGCCGGTCGACAACGGGCCTGATCTTTACCGTACGGCAAGTCCTCCGGAAATGCCGTGAATACCAGGTCCTAACGCATCACCTGTTCATCGACTTCAAAGCGGCATACGACAGTTGCGTCCCCATATTCCGCATTGCGATTGAAATTTGTATGGAATTTAGTATGGGAAAACGTACTTTTTTTGCCGCTTGTACAATTTAATCACTTACGAATCTTATTGTGCTAGTTTTCCTTAGTGAAAATTGTTTTCCTCGAGATTTGTTTAATTATACTGGTAGTTCGGGTGCTACGCTCGTACTAAAAGTGGCTGTATCGTGTGTTTTGTTGCACATTGTGCAATCGTTTGGTGGAAAGTGTAGAAATGGGCGCTTGAAATCAGTTTTTATGAATTTGATTTGTGTGTTATGATGTGGGTTTAAAATAGTGGTTGTCGTTTTCGTGTCGTCCGATGTGGTTGTTATCTTTAGCGATTGAAGCTAAAACGGATATTAATTATGAAAAGTGAAAGGTTGTGCCATTATTGTGCCTGCTTGATTGAATTCCGGGTTCCATGAGCGAGAAAAATCTGACAAATCTGGCATATTTCCCGCAAAAGTACTTGGTAGGCTAACGGAAATTACAGCTCTCAAGAAATCAAGAATAAAAAAAACAATATTTATTCAACACAAATTCTAGTGAACGCAAAAGTTTGGCTAAGTTACTTACATCAAGTATTTTCTTGCTTTATGTCCGCACGGAACATGAAACATGCAACCAGACGATGTGCAACCAGATAATTTGGTGAGTTCGTTCCAATGTGGATCAGATTTTTTTATCGAGCCATTACCATGCATATGTTGTTAATTTCATGATAAACCAAATCGCATAACTTAACCATACTGAATTCCAGACCATTCCCGTATCAAAATCCCATCTCTTTTCTTTTTAAGAGGGCGTCGGTGAGTCGCTGGCATCTCGATAAATAGGTATCATTCCTTCCCTACCATCCCTTCCCATCCACATAACGTGTTTCTTATCGTTTCAAAGAGCGATCAATGGCGCTTAAGCCTAGGCTTGTTAGCCAGGACACAGTGGCCATCTCTGACGCAAAAAGGCCCACGGAGTGACAAAATCTCTTAGCTATGTCACTCTCAACGTTGGTGTTTAAATACACTAAAACACTTACACTCACACCTACACATCTACATGATCTACTTAAATACACTTACACAATCTGAATCTTGCCGCATCACTTCCTTATAGTGAATCCCAAATCAACCTATTCCAAATATCGTCGCTGACCTTTCATAAAGTAGGTGTCATAGCATCACATCATTTCCTATCCTCGTAACGGAGAAGATGGACGTGGCCAGCAATGGAAGTTTTCATGTCTTTTTTACTTCAACCTCTGATTGGATAGCTGTTCCTTCCCAAATAGCATTCCATAAGCAATCGGAATGGAAGTATTAAAGATATAACATGACAACTTTTAGTATGCAATCTACGAATTACTCTGTTATTTACCACGCAACGCAACGAAACGCAACCTCAACATATATAGCTCTTTAACTTTAAGTAGAAGAAAATCGGGTTAATTACTGTTTCTTTTAATTCCACTGAGAATTTGCATCTTTTGACAGATACGTATTTCGACATATTTTTAGAGATGTGGTTCATTTTTTGTGAACGACTACTTCAAACGAATTTTTTGTGGTAACTTTTTCTGATTTTTTTAATGATCTATATCTCTAAAAATGTGGCAGATAGAATAAGCGCTGGTACGGTTAGTTTTTTTTCCATTGCGTTGTGAAACCGTCAACTTTTCACTTAGCAAAAGAATGATAAATCGGCCTACTTTTTATTCACCAAAACAAAAGTGCCGAAAAGTACTACTTTTCGACTCTTGTGTTGAATAGTTGTACTTTTCGGCACCTTTGCCACATACATTTTTCGTACATTATCGTGTCTGTAAAGAATAGCAGGATGGACTGCGTGCTAAATATAGATGATTAGCCATGATACTCAATCAGAGATTGTTCTATTGAAGTATGTTACCTAAAAAAGATTCTATTCAAACAGTATTTTTCGCAATAGCAAATAAATTTGTATGCAACTCGTTGCAAAATGATGATTTTTTCAGCACTAGTCGTATTTATCCAACTTGGCAAGCCTCGTTGGATAAATGTACGACTCGTGCTGAAAAAATCATCATTTTGTAACTTGATGCATGAATAACTACAGGGTGCGGCAGGAAAAAATGCGAAAAGTTCAAGGCACTATTACACGCTAAATATGGGATATGTATGACTATTTTTTCATGACAGTGTATCAGTCAATGTCTATATTCTAGCACTGAAAAATAAAAATGAACATATTTGATGTTTAACATGTGATAATGTAGGCCTAATAAGCGGATATCAATAAACTGCGCGCCCAATGGTCATTAAACAAAATGACTATAACAGTAACAAAATTAGCTCAAATTCGATGAACAACCAGACCACACTGATCCAGAGTCATGTAGTTTCACATACCAGATGAAATAAGTACATATATTTGATGATATTGTAGAGAAAATCAAAAATTTTGTTTTATCAGATGCGAAATTTAGCGACCTGTGCGATTTTCTGCGGTTTGAAAATTCTGGTTGTCTTCATCTTCAGGCGCCGCCCTGTAAAGGTTAGTGACCAAAATGGGAAATTTTTTAATTAACTTTTCAGAAAACTAGCCTATTATAGATCATGGAACGTTGAAACATAGTTTGGTTAATGTCAAATGGACGAAAATAAGGTTTGAAGTTGAAAAACACTTTCGCATTTTTTCCTGCCGCATACTGTATTTTACAATCACATTCTTTACAACTTTGCTGAAGACACCAACATGCTATCATCAATTGTGATAAAAATTTAAATTTATTTTCACTTATAAGGTTTTTGACCCCATTTCCGGCACCACAGGTAAACAAAATTGTGCATTACTTAAATTCACAACGAAACGACCGTTTTCGTCCACGTCTTTCATCTGAATCAGATACCTTATTGCATGAACTTGTTGTTATTGTTGTGAAGTTTTTCTGCCGGAAAGTTGATTTTGAACGAGTTCACTACACCTAGTCCAGCACCAATTCTCGGCACCAGTGCCGAACTTCTAGCAGAATCAAATGGGAAATCACTTCGGCACCCATGTTTGTGCTAACGAAGTGCACTCGCCTGCGTGTGATTAATCATAAATTTAATCATGATTGAAGATTAATGATTAAGATTAATCAAAATCATTAATCATAATCACAAAAAAATCTCATTTAATCATTAATCATTAATCTTAATCACACTGTTTTTGCAATTTAATCATTAATCAGTAATCATAATCATAAGAAAAAAATATTAATCAATCATTAATCATTCATCACCAAAAATGATTCATCATATAACATATATGATCCAATTTAAATTGGTTCAAATGCTGTTCTAAATAATTTAATTTTTGATTCTGTTTTTCAAAAATCTCCCGGACAGAGTAACTTTTTACTTTTGAAACTCCAAAAACATGTTAAACAATGAATATATTTTAACCATTTTCAGTTTTTTTTTTGTGATTGATTAATCATGATTAATCATGATTTTTAATCAATGAGACATTTTTAATCATTAATCATAATCAATAATCACAGATAAAACCAATTTTAATCATTAATCATAATCTTTAATCATCCTAAAAATCAAATTAATCATAATCAATAATCACCAAAATTGGAATTTTAATCATCAATGATTAATCATGATTAAAATTTTTGTTAATCATGAACGCTCTTGAGGTGCCGGGAATTGGCGCGGGTGCCCAAGTAGTTCGAAACCCTAGGTGAATTAATCACAAGAGTGGTACAAATACCAAAGAAGGACATTAACTTGACAATTCTTGAAAAATTAGCTAATCAGGATCTACTTACATTGAATCGCTTCCTCAGCTTATCACTCAACAGTGACACACAAAACTCCAGCAGCGTCACCGCCGACGAAGGCAGTCCAATAAAGTTAAAAGACCGCATCCGGGTGGGAATGCCATGCTGTATACTTTCGGCAACCTTTTTGATATCGACCAAGGACCAGAGTGCCATCAGCTTCAAGGACAACTGCCGCTCGTCAATGCACTGCACATAGCCGCAGATCTGCGCTTCCTCGTCATCGGCCAGCACCTCTTGCACCAGGAAATGTGCCCTAGCCAGCAGGGCCGAGTTCACCCGAGTCAGGTCCAGGTTGGCCGCTACCGAGAGTATCAGCTGCTGGCCGTTCTCGTCCCGCTGGGCGATCGGCACGATATATCCACCGTCGATGAGAGCCTCCAGTTCCGGGTCTTCGATATCACAGTTTCGGAACCACTTCGGGTAAGTCTGACGAATGGAGAGGTACTTCTCGAGCATCTCGCAGGACTGCGTTATGGAAAACTTCTTGGTTCGCAGGAATCGCAACAGGAACAGCGGATCCGTGCGGCACTTTTTGATGTGGGGGTTTTTGGCGATCCATTCTCGCATCTGCGCCAGGGCTTGCTCGCGAATTTTGTCATCCTCCCGTAGTTCGGCCTTGGCGATTTTGCGCAGTTTATCACTCAGCGTACATCGGTACGGTTCGTACTTGGAGGGGTTCTTACAGTTGCTGTACACAACACTGTCGACGTCCATTGTGGCTGGAATCTGCAACAGAAATGTTCAAGCGGTTGGTGATTTGTTTTCCAGATACCTGTATTTTTGTGACAAATTGCCTGCTCTGTGTGTGAGGATTTCATTATGATTGTTACCATATCGATTGATTCCCAGCTAAACTTTCCGCTACGTCTTTAGCGATCAATTATGACGCGTTTCACCCCGGGCGGAGAAATGTAATAGTTTTTTTTTTATTTTTTTTTTTATTTTTTTATTTTTTTTATCTGTATTAACGAGATTTTTAGCCCTAGGCTAGTTCATCTCGGGACCCACGCTTTACTTACCTTCCGAAGGAAGAACTCACATTTTGTGAGTTTGTCGGGAGTGGGATTCGATCCCAGGTCCTCGGCGTGATAGTCAAGTGTTCTAACCATCACACCAGGTCCGCTCCACATGTAATAGTATGATAACTATCACTTTATTACAATCAACGTTGAAAAATGATTGGAAGAGTTCATTGGTGAGGGCGTTCCTTAACATTTTTACTGATATCAATGCATACGAAATGCATATAAAAACTGAACATTATCTGAATAGTAACTGCAAACACATAGTTGTTCCATGCCATGCCAAGATCAAATGGCATGGAACATCAACGATTTGTTGTAAATTCAATAATTAACAGTATTATGATACAAATGACAATCTACAGAAATGAGACATGTTTCTCGAGTAGATGCCAGATATGTTTTTTGATACAAGTTTCAGAAAATTCTGGAGAACCGCTGATGCATTTGATAAAAAAAACGACAATATAACATCCCCAATGTATCCCACCATATTGCTCGGGTACCCATGTCCCATCTATATTTAACAGGCTGCTTATTTTGCCAACGAATTCTCGTGATGTGCCACTTATTACCAAGCGATATCTAAAGCGCGGTCTGGCGTAGACCAGATGGTGTTAATTCGATAGGCAATCGTATCGATCAGCAGGAGGCACCCAATTCGATCCATCCCACCGAGATTTTGCAGTGATATGGCGCGTGGTTGGTAAATACATCTGTGATGCACCTCCGCTCAACATGTGCCGACGAGCCATCAACGGGCAGAAAAGGTGGTAAGTTCATACCTACCACAGCGCGATAGAATTCGAACAAGGTTCGATATCATAAACAACATTATTTATAGACCGCTTCGACCGCCGGTATAGTGTGCGTGATTAAAAATGTAGAATTTTGAAAGCAATTTTCATTAAGAGGTGTTACATGCTACGCAACTGCGCATAGGATGCTAATAACCGGAAACGGTTTACCCGGCCTGTTCCTAATGCGAAACAAGTTTCATTTTCTATGGATCCACTTCAGAAGCTTTCAAAACATTTGTGTCACTCCCGATTAACAAGTTGTAGTGAGCGGATGCAGGATAAGTCTATACATAAGCTGATTTTTCGAAAGTGAGTTAGAGAGTCCAATCTAATAGTTACACTATTTGACCCAAATTGACAAATTATTGTTAACAGCTTGTGTATGTGTATTTGTCCGATGCCAGTTGTTCGTGTAAGGTTTCTTACATAACGGAAAGTTTTGTCCCAGGGTTGACTTTTTAGTTTTTTTTTTAAATTAAAGTTCATCACATGTCCCATAAACTTTGTGGACCTCCGCTTCTCAGCATGTGTTGCAAAAATTAATCTGAATTTGGTCACCGTTATGGATTCGCTATACCGAGAAGAATGTAGCTGGGACCATCCAGCTTGAATTGAACTAAATTCCTTATTACGCATTTTGGAACGGAAGAGTAAATCATACACACACTTGAGTGCATCCCAGCTAAGAAACAGCGGTTTAATCCAGTTGAACAGCTTGCAGGCAAATATCTTTAATTCAAACTATTTGTTTCAACACTCTTGACTTGAAATTCAACTCACTTGAAAGACCTGTTCGACGTTTCTTCATATGGAACAGAGACTGAACTAGCTAGTATGATATTTTCTTTTAAAACAGTGTGGATACAACTCGATTCTGTTTGCTCTGATTCCTTAGCTTGTCATACCGAAAAGATGAAGCAGCCTAGGGCTGAAAATCTCTATAATATAGTAATAATAATAATGATAGCTTGACATACGAAGTATTGTTGGGATGAGTTGTTTGATTTGAATTCAATTTTAAACGTATTTCCTTAAGTGGTTCCTTAATTTTTACAAATGAACCGTAAATGTTACCGATCGTACGGTGTTTTTTTTTATAAACTTACGATGATTTTATGCGTGCGATTGAACTCACGACCTTCTGATCGGGAAGCACACTTGCTACCACTGTACAGTGGTCTACGAATCAGATTTACGAGGAAAGATGCATTCAGCGCCTTCAAATGACTTTTTAGACTAATATGGTCTTTTACAAAGTTGTTCCTAATAATAAGGCCCTCTTTCGACTTTGATAAGAAACTTGTATGTATGTATGTATTTATGTATGTATTTATGTATGTATTTATGTATGTATTTATGTATGTATTTATGTATGTATGTATGTATGTATGTACACTCAGAAATAAAAGTATACACTTAGACCTGTTCACTTTGAAACTTTTGTTCTCCGATTCTCCATGACACATCAAATTATCAATCCACATACAAAACCAAGTCTTCAGTCCAAAATTGAGCCAAATTGATAAAGATTTAAAGGTGTATCAAATCGATTTTGTGTTTTTTTAGCCGTTTTCACAGAAATTTACTCGAAAATCCACAAAATTGCTCCGAAAAGATGCCGGAGATACCGTTAGGATATAGTTAGAACAATACTCTACAACTTTGCCGAAGACACTACGGTGTTTAAATTGCGTATTTCGAAGTTATTCAACAATTTTAGTTAAAAAATCAAGAAAAAACACGATATTTTTACGATTTTACATATAAAAGTCATGTAATTTTACATTATTTTACGTGACTAAATTAATTAGCGATTACTCCTTTGTGTAACGAACATTTCGTCCATACACCGTTTTTGTGTAGGAATTCGTTTTCATTGACTAATTATCAAAAATATGTCACGTTGATACTAAAAATCGCAGAGTTACCAGCACGAATTAAAACAAAGTTACCCATGATTAAGACGTCATGCCATCGTATTCTAATGTCTTTTGATTTAGGTATCAGAAATGGTGCAGATGGTAAGGCTCGAGCCTGCGGATCAGAAGGTCCCAGGTTCAAGCTCAAATACATGATAAACTTTTTTTTCTTTCTTTGTAGCAGTTAGGATGATGAATCTGCCATGACTTACACGCGATCTCCCAAATAATGATGATCGGGACCTGCCAATTAGGCCCATTCCGGGACTAGCTAGATATTTAGTTTATACTTTATAGTTATAGTTATAGTTTATACAATAAAACGTGTCGACGAGATCAGCTGGGCGAAATATTGAGC